>NC_057807.1:157846127-157852475 GCF_018294505.1 Triticum aestivum
CCTGCCACCCCATCTCCTGTTTTTGTTTTCTGTTTTTTTTCTGTTTTTTAGTTTAGTTAGTTTAGGTTCAATTAATTAAGGTTTTTTTAGTTTAGGTTTAGGTTTAACTTGTTTAGGCTATTTAGTTTAATTAGTTTATGTTTATTTATTTTAGGTTTAATTAGTTTAGGTTTTTTAGTTTAGGTTTAGGTTTAATTTGTTTAGGTTACTTAGTTTAATTATTTTAGGTTTTTTAGTTTAATTAGTTTAGGTTGTTTAGTTTAGTTAGTTTAGGTTTAATTGGTTTAGGTTTTCAAGTTTAGTTAGTTTAGGTTTAAAATGTCTAGGTTATTTAGTTTAATTAGTTCAGGTTTTTTAGTTTAGTTAGTTTAGTTTTAATTAGGCTAGGTTATTTATTTTAATTAGTTTTGGTAGTTGTTTTTCTGTTTTTTATGAAAAACAAGAAAGATGGAAAAAAGAAGTAAAAGAAGAAGAGGAGGATTAAGAAAAGGTGTCGGTGTGTCGTGTCGATGGTCGAGGGGTCGGGGCATCAGGGTGTCAAGTCGAGGGTCGAGGGGTCAAGGATTTGCCATCCCGACCCCGACACCCCGACCCCCTGACCCCGACACCCTGACCCCTTGACCTTGACACGACACTCCGACACCCCAACCCCTCGACCCTTGACATGACAACCCGACACCCAACACCTCGACCCTCGACACGACACCACCGACACCCCGACCCCCGGCACGACACCCCGACCCCCGAGGGTTGCCGATGGTCGAGGGTTGCCTAGGGGCACCCCGACCCCGCCACTGCACCCCGACACGACACCCTAGATCCCGACACGGCACCCCCGACACCGACACCCCGATATTAATTAGTTTATGTTATTAGGTATTCAATTTTTTATTATGTTCATGATGATGATACACACTAATTTTTTTATTATGTTTATGTTGTACTAATTTTGTTTACTCTTTATCATTGCAAGTGTTGACAGATGGTGGGCTTGGGTCGAGAGCGCTCCGAGCCTCCTACCTTGGCACGTGGGAGGGGTGTTCTTATTGCACCCCAGAACCTTCGAAGGGCGCTGGTAGACAACATGCAGACGCCTGCAACACCTTTGGTGGGCGCTTCTTCTTCTGCCGGGAGAGGAGGTCGGGGGAAGAAGAGGGGTGCAGGTAGAGGTGGACGGGGCGCTGGGAGAGGTAGGAAGGTTGTTCTACCTTCCTCCCCCCCTGAGTGTCCGCACCACCGGAGTGCTCCGGCTCAGGTGGACCCATCTGACCTGGAGCCATGTCGAACTCCGGTCCACGAGCCTTCGGTCGATGAGCGTCTGGTCGCCGAGCCTCGGGTCCCAGTGTCTTCCTCCCAGGAGACTCGGGTCCCATAGTCTTCCTCCCTGGATACTGGGGTCCTAGAGTCTTCGTCACACGTGACTCCAAAGACTAGCGACCATGATGATGGTGTCGAGGAGACCTTATCTGAGGATAGATACAACAAGAGCAAGTGGGTTGAGGAGGGCAAGAAGGTCTACCAGCATGGTGGTACTAAGCTACCGTCCATGCCGGCGACCCGCGACCAAAGGTGCTTGATTCAGCCTAATAGGGAGAAGTAAGTGCATTTACTATTTTTTAACCTTTTGCCTTCATGTTTGTTTAAATTAATATCTAATGTGTTGGCCTTGTCATACTGCAGGCATTGGATACACGCAGATGGTGTCCGCAGGCCCAACCAGGTCCTTGGTACTCTAGTCCGTCACCACTTCCCGGGGTGGGTCACGTTGCCCGGTGAGGGTGAGCTTCCACAGCTAGCACTAACTAGGGAGCTGTACGAGGCTGCCCCGGACCCACCGGGGGAGATGGTCGACAGTGTCGTGTGCGCGACCGTGGCCGACATTGTGAGATGGCGGTTTTGGGTAATTTCTCCTTTACAGAATTAAAAATCAACAATACCTAGTGATTGTACTAATGATCAGTGTTGTCTTGTTTAATTGCAGACCTTCTACAGGTGTCTTCAGGAACATGAGGTGGACGCGGCTATGGTTCTCGAAGCCGAGTGCAAGCGCCTACTTCAAAACACAAGGCACGAGGCTCGGGTGCAGGTTGTTCGAGACTACTATGCCTCGCCTAACATCAGGAGGCAGAAGAAGAAGTGCCGCGTCAAGTATCTGAGTAAGGACAAGTACATGAAGGTAATTACCTATTTCTAAGGCCTTGTACTAGTTTCCTTGATTTGATTCGTAGGCGTAACACTAAAATTTCTCTTTGTCTAACTTAGGTGCCCTAGAGATGGTGCGCGGATAAGATGGACGGTAGGGAAAGGTTGGTGGATGAGTGGTGCTCTCCACAATGGCTAGCCGTCCACAACAAGGCCACGGACAAGCGTGCCCAGATGCAAGGTGTGCCGCACCATCAAGGGAGCTCCAACCTATTAGAGTACGAGGTTCAGTGGGTATGTGATTCGAGCCCTTAACGATTCATGCAATTTCAGTCTTAATGCTAAGCTTTAATTACTAATTTACCCTGTTCCTCTCTTTCAGGCGCGACACAACAAGAAGGAGGTGCCGCCGCTGTACGACCTCTAGGCCATGGCCAATAGTGCCCCGTACAAGAAGGCCAAGGCATTCTCGGAGGATGACCTCGATCATCTAGAGAGCTTCACCAACATCTCCTCACACGACAAGCTTGTGAGGTACAGAGACTGGGGGAAGCAGATGAAAGGTGAGGAATTCAACCCGAGCCAGAGTCCTTTTGATCCTGAGCTTGTGATGCTATCTGGTGAGGGGAGGAAACATGGCCACGTAGCCATTGGGGATGGTCTCATACGTTGTCCTAAAAGTCTCCCGGAGATCAAGAAGTGCCAGACAAAGTCTCTTTCTGAGATGAGGCCTCAACCACGGCCAATGGATCTCGATATCAAGGCTAGAGCCCAGGAGCTTGTGGCGGAGGCAACCAGGCAGGTGGATGAGAAGGTGAGGGAGATGAAGGAGAGGATGGCTAATCTGTTGGAGGCGGAGAGGAAGCGGAACGGCGCGGGTCACCGGGCCCTATACGAGATCCTCGTGGTAAGTTCCTCCCGCATACTAGCCAAATCATGCACGTAATGTTTGTTTCATTACTAACTAATATGACTGAATCGTGAAAACAAAATGTGCAATCCATGTGCGAGAAAACCAGCCAGACCCCTCCGCCGATGCCCCAGACTGCTATAGCGGACACGGTGGGTTTCATTTGAATGGTCATTAGTTACTAGTATTCACAATTCAGTTGCATCATGCTAACTAAACATTGCAAATGATATTTCATGCAGCACGCCTCCTGAAAGGATCGACCGATCCTTCTCCGTCTCGCGGTGGTGCAACCCCGATCGGTCCTTCACCTCTCGGATTATGCTAAGTTTTCGCAAGTGTTTTGCTTAACAAATGCTTTGTTAGCTGGAAAATGGCATAACAACCAAGGATATATCAATAATGATCTATAGCTAGCTTAGCTAGTTCATTTATGACATAATTAGCTCACTTAGGTAAACAATAATGATCTATAATTAGCTTAGCTACTTTATTTATGATATAATTAGTGCACTTAGGTAAAAAAATGGCATAATAACCTTGGTTTAGCTCCAAACTATCATATAATTAGTTTATTTTCCTCCAAAATGACAAAATAACCTTACCTAGCTCCAAAATGATCGATTTTAACTACGATAGCTCTAAAATGACCTACAATTACCATTTTGTCCTACAAAATGAATAAATATGCTTAGTTAGCTCAGAAATGGCATAACTATGTAGGTCAGCTACAAAATGACCTATTTACCTAGCTTAGCTCTAAAATGAACTAGAAATTAGCATTTTTACCTACCTTAGCTAAAAATGGCATTTTTACCTACCTTAGTTAGAAGAAGAAGAAGGAAGAAGAACAAGAAGAAGAAGAAGAAATCTCCTTCTTCTTATTCTTCTTCTTCTTCTTCTTCTTCTTCTTCTTCTTCTTCTTCTTCTTCTTCTTCTTCTTCTTCTTCTTCTTCTTCTTCTTCTTCCTCTTCTTTTTCTTCTAGCTAGTCTTCTTCTTCTAACTTTCGTCTTTCCTAATTTGCAGATTTGCTTGAGATGAGGAAGCTAGCATTGATGGAAACTTGTTGCAAACTTTTACTTGTGCTTGTGCTTCCTTTTTATTTATGGTGACTTGTTGCAAACTTGTTGGATATGTTGTTGGAAACTTGTTGGATATGTTGTTGCAAACTTGTATATATGGAAATGTTGTTGGAAACTTTTATATGTTCTTGTTGTTGGAAACATGTATATGTTGTTGGAAACTTATTGTTGGTATGATTGTTGAAATTATTTTGAAATGTGTATATTATGTGAAATTCTGTCAAATTGAATGAATTTAGGAAAAAAGGAAAAAAAGGGCCTATATAGCCACTTTGCCGTCCGCTGGCTGACGGCAAATGTCTTTGTCGTCCGCTAGCAGACGGCAAATCTGCCACGTGGCAACTACTTATGCAACCTGGGGTTTAGGGGGCTGGCCTATTTGGCAGATTTGTCGTCAGCCAGCAGACGGCAAAGGCCTTTGCATCTTGCCGTTCGCTGGCTGATGGCAAAGCATGCCATTAACCACTTAACGGACCTGAACTGCCACGTGTGGCACTTTGTCGTCTGTCAACAAACGGTAAAGCCCTTTTCATCTTTGTCGTCCGCCAGCAAATAGCAAAGAGGCGTTTGCCATAGCCTATTCAGCCAGACCTGTTGCCATCTGCTGGCTGACAGCAAAGGTCTTTGCCGTCAGCCATCCATGCCTTGGCTTACGGCAAAGTGCCTGATTCCTGTAGTTGTGCTAGTTGTGTTTTTAGGGAACAAACTGTTGAGCAAGCTGAATTGCTATTGAATAAAATATTGAGTAATGGTAATGATTGGACACTTCCTAAACCAATTCCTAAGCCAACTCTGAAGAAAAGAGGTATTATATTTCTCAGTCTTGAAGGTATGCAATATGCAAAGAAATGTATGAAAGAAAAAGGTATTAAAGCTGAAGATGTTAAGAATTTACCACCTATCACTACTAGAAAAACCGTTACTAATGGCGCACCTAATTTGGCCATTAATGGCGCATCACTGGTGCGCCATTACTAGCACGCCATTAGTAATTTTTACTAATGGCGCACCACTCGTGCGCCATTAGTATCTGGTATACTAATGGCGCACCACTGGTGCGCCATTAGTATAGGCCATGGTGCACCATTAGTATGCCTCCCAGGGGCCATGTATACCCAGGTGCTTTGGCATACTAATGGCGCACGACAACAGGATGCGCCATTAGTAACTTCGGCATACTAATGGCGCACTATTTAGTGATGCGCCATTAGTGATGCGCCATTTTGAATCTAGATCTGGATCGTGATTTTTTGCCCATTTTTTGCTCGTTTTTTTTGCTTGTTTTTTGGCACGACATTATTTCAAATTTTGTTCCTGTTTTTCGATCTTGTACGTTCTTTTGTCGTGGTCTTTTGCCGGGGAGGAGTTCGCCGGAGAGGAGTTCGCCGGAGAGGAGGAGGAGGAGGTCACCGGAGAGGCGCTCGCCTACATCGCCGGAGAGGAGGAGGAGGAGGTCGCTGGAGAGGAGTTCACCGGAGCATCGGAGAGGAGGAAGGAGAAACCATGAGGGGATGGGAGGAGAGGAGGGAGGAGGAGCTCACCGGAGAGGAGGGAGGAGGAGCTCACCGGAGAGGAGGGAGAAGAAGCCGTGAGGGGAGGGGAGGGGAGGGGAGGAGGGAGGAGGAGGTCGCCGGAGAGGAGGAGGAGGTTACCGGAGAGGAGAAGTATCATTGAGGAGAGAAGGGAAGATGGAGTGGAGGAGAGGAGGAGATGGAGTGTAGGAGAGGTGGAATGAAAAGATAAGGAGGAGAGGACCACGACCAGCCATATATACGGCATACTAATGGCGCACCGCGGGCAGGTGCGCCATTAGTAATTTTTTTTATTTTTTTTATTTATTTTGAATTTTGAAGGCGGGAAGATACTAATGGCGCACCATGGGCAGGTGCGCCATTAGTAAGTTTGAATTTTTTTGAATTTTTTTGCCTCTCCAGATCTTAAAAGCCCCGTATCTTTTTTTCTGTTAGGTTTTTGAGGATTTTGAAAATGTTAAATTTGGATGTAACTTTTTGAGTAGATGATTTTTCATATAAAAAACTTTTTCATCCGAGTTAGTATGCAAAAGTTATGCCCATTTTTACAAATTCTCGCGAGATTTTGCAAATGAAGTCAAAATTCATATTTGCAAATTTTCCCAATAACTAGGCCACATATCACATGGGAAACTTAGGTTCTTTTATTTTTTTGACATTTTCATCATTTTCTTTTATTTT
>NC_057807.1:157852606-157853483 GCF_018294505.1 Triticum aestivum
TTACTAATGGCGCACCGTGGCATGGTGTGCCATTACTAGTTCAACTAGTAATGGCGCACCACTCCCACAGTGCGCCATTACTAGTTTTGAAAAAAATTCAAAAAAAAGTTTTAATTTTTTTTTACTAATGGCGCACCATGGGAGTGGTGTGCCATTACTAGTTCAACTAGTAATGGCGCACCACTCCCACGGTGCGCCATTAGTAGTTTTGAACAAAATTTAAAAAAAAATATTTTTACTAATGGCGCACCGTGGATGTGGTGCGCCATTAGTATTTGGACACTAATGGCGTACCAACACATGGTGCGCCATTAGTGACATGAAAATATGCAACACGCAAGCAAATGACATGGCAACGACGGCGAATAACTCGCGGACACCTGGCGCATTGAATCCGGGGCGTTACATAAGGTGCGATAGGTCATTGTTTTGCACCCCTTTCGGAAAGCACTTGAAGGAAGTCACTAAGTATCTGAACATCAGATTACCAAGCTTCACGGGGACATTCTCCACATATGTACCGGAAGAGGAGCGCTGGAAGATCAAAGTATGGATACCTGGGAGGACCTTTGCGCCACCAATGGAGCATATTGATTTCTACCTGGATGCACCAAGCTTGAGTATTGGAAAGAGCATGGCCGCGCATATCACCTTTGGACGCATATGTGAGGTGTATCACAAGGAGCTGGAGAATACCGTCTACCTGATATGTGGCCGCTGAGATGACAAATGGGAGATGATTCGTACCAGGAGAGATGGATCAATTGCAGCTTACATTCAAGAGATGGGAGATCATATTCATCGACAGGAGGAAGAAGAAGAAGAAGAAGAAGAAGAAGAAGAAGAAGAAGAAGAAGAAGAAGAAGACGAAGAAGAA
>NC_057807.1:157853583-157870948 GCF_018294505.1 Triticum aestivum
GCGACGACGGACGCCGAGACGAGCACGTAACAGTACTGCAACCCTGTCTTAGCGTAACGCGAGTCGAGGCGGACGTCATCGACGGACGCCGAGACGAGCACGAGACACCATTGCCTCCCTGTCTTAGCGTAACGCGAGTCAAGGTGGACGTCGTCGCGGTAGCAACGACGGATGCCGAAACGAGCACGTGACACCACTGCCTCCCTGTCTTAGCGTAACGCGAGTCGAGGTGGACGTCGTCGCGGTAACGACGACGGACGCCGAGACGAGCACGTGACGCCAATGGCATCTGTCAAAAAATATTCCTGATTTTCAGAAAATTCACAAAGTTAAAAGTTTTTTATATTTTTAATAATATGTTGTCGCTTTGGAAAGTTTGTCATTAATTGGAAAAGTTGTTTATAGTAAATCAATTGAATGAATATTCCTGATTCAATCAAAAAGTTGTAGATCAATTTTAGTTTAGTATTCTATTTCTTGGTGATAAAAATATTTTTCTAGGAAAAATTAATTGAAAGGGAAGAGAGGGATAGGCTAATTTGATTTTTTGTTAAGAAGTAGCAATTCATTTTAGTTGAAAGTGCTAGTTAATTTCAGTTGAAAGTGAGATTTCCCGCCCATTACTATCCCTGAAAAACCGCTGGCCCAGAAAGGGAACTAGCGGAGTAGGAAAAAACAGGCCCAAACTAAAAAAACGTGGAAACGAAATAGAGCCTAGGTAGCTACTGGGCCGAGGCTGGGCCCAACTCACGAAAACAGGATCGCTCTAGGCCGGAATCGATTGTGAAAGGGAATAGGAGGTGGGAGCCTGATCGCTTAACTTGTCGTTTGCTGTCGGATTGCCGTGGTCGGAAATCGACTGCGCCTCCTAGGACGCGTGCGCGCGCGCGTTAGCCGCGCCCTTTAGTTAGTTAGTCTAATTAGTAGTGCTAGTTAGTCCAATAGTAGATGACATGTGGAGCCATCGTTAGTTTAAAGAAAAAGAAATTTTTAGAAAAGTCTAAGTCAATGACATGTGGACCCTACACAGTTCATATGTTGACTAGTCAACTATTGACTTTAACCCTGACCCCACCTGTCATACACTATGGCTAGGATAGCACTGGGTGACAAAAGTAATTTTTGTTTTATTTTCAAATTAAAAGAATTCCAAACTACTATTAAAACTTTAGAAAATCATAGTAAAATAACCGTAACTCGGATGAAAATGTTTTCTACATGAAAGTTGCTCAGAAAAATCCAGCGAATCCGGATACGCGGTCCGTTCATCTGTCGCATGCCCCTAGCATGCTGAACATGGAGCCGTCCCCTCTCTTTTCATTTGTCCGGAAAACATCAGACGTCGGGGAAACCCCTTCGGTTGTTTTCCCTCTTCGTCTGCAACGTCTAGCAATGCGTTAGTTCACCTCTAACACCACGTATTACCATGTTATGCTTTATGGTGCTTTGTTTGCTTTATATTTACTGTTTCTTCCCCTTCTTCTCTTCGGTAGACCCCGAGACCGATGCTGCCCCTATGATCGACTACGTCGACGATGACCCCTCCTTTCCAGAGCAACCAGGCAAGCCCCCCCCTTTGATCATCCCGATATCGTCCATTCCATTTTCTCATGCTTGCATTAGATTTTGCTACTGTTATTGTTTGCTCCTATTCTGATGCATAGCCTGCTTTTGTAACCTGCTTATTGTTACCTTACCTGCTTATCCTAAATTTCTTAGTATAGGTTGGTTAGTGATCCATCAGTGACCCCTACCTTGTCCTTGTTGCCCCTGCTTCATTATCGAAGACTCGATCAACGGGATCGAAGACTAGGCCCCGGCACCGCACATCACTTTTCCCTTATTTGCTCGACATTGCTGGGTTACTATCGAGTGACGAGGGTGAGACCTCTATAGCACTTCTGATGTTAACCCTATAGTGTAGCTATTCGGTCGTGGTCATTGAGGGAGTCCTGGATTAGGGGGTATCCGGACAGCTGGACTATATACTTCGTCCGGACTACTGGAGCGCGAAGATACAAGACTCAAGACTTCGTCCCGTGTCCGGATGGGACTCTCCTTTGCGTGGAAGACAAGCTTGGCGATCCGGATATTATATTTCCTTCCTTGTAACCGACTCCGTGTAAACCCTAGCCCTCTTCGATGTCTATATAAACCGGAGAGGTTGGTCCTTAGAAGGCCGATCACGACCACGATCACAATCATAATCATCATAGGCTAGCTTCTAGGGTTTAGCCTCTACGATGTCGTGGTAGATCTACTCTTGTACTACTCATATCATCAATATTAATCAAGCAAGAAGTAGGGTTTTACCTCCATCGAGAGGGCCCGAACCTGGGTAAACATTGTGTCCCTTCACTACCAGGGAAAAGCCTACACACAGAATCTTACCAGCAGCGCTCCTCAAAATACCACGCTACTGCTATTTAGCAGCAGCGCGTGATAGCAGTAGCGCGTCCACCACAACCCGCGCTACTGCTATAATTGCCATGACCTCGCCCCCCCGCTAGTTATAGCAGTAGCGCACTATACCGAACATCGCTACTGCTATAGAAGTTAGCAGCAGCACGCTTCAAGGAAAACCGCTACTGCTAAGATCAGCCCACAAGTTTAGTCCCACCTTGCTCCGTGAACAGGGTGTTTACCACCTTAAATATGTTATTTCTGAAACTACCACAACCAGCTGGTCTTCACTGAACTCTATGTGTAAAATTTGTGGCCGCAATATGAGTGACTCATATTGACAATTCAGATTGTACCCAAAAAGATCATTGATGGCCAATGTATTTTTGCATTGACGTATTTTTTGTATAGTTACACTTAGCAGTAGCGGTTTATGCGCAAAGCGCTACTGCTATTCAGATTAGCTGTAGCGCGTTTTGGCGAACGCGCTACAACTATCCCTACCTTATCCCCATGCGCACGACCGGCCCTCACTCACACTCTCACTCTCGCCCGCGTGCCGATAACCGTCGTCGTGCGTCGCCGCCGCCGCCGCCTTCGTCCGTCCGCCGCCGAGGTACTCCCCTCCTTCCGTCCCTCCTCCCTCCTCCTCGCACATCCTCCCTCCGCCTGCGGCCGCCCCTCCCTCCTCTGCCGCCGCCCTCCTCCCTCCGCCTGCGGCCGCCCCTCCTCCCTCCTCCGCCGGCAGCCCCTCTCCCACCGCACTCGACCTCGCCGCCCCTAGCTACCTCTCCGTCGCCCCCACCCCCTGCCACTAGTTAGTACTAGATTTAGTAGTAGTAGATGTTAATTTAGGGTTCATAGCTAGTACTAGATGTTGCTTAGTTAGTACTAGATTTTTAGTAGTAGTAGATGTTAATTACTAGTAGTGATGGTACTAGTTAACTAGGGCCGTATGATTAATAGTAGTTGTAGTTGAACTACTTTAGTTGTAGTTGAACTAGTTTAGTAAGGAAATTAATAAACTAATTGAATTAATAGAACTAATGTATTTTTAGTAAGATAATTAATATAACTAGTTGAACTACTTTATTTTTAGAAAGAACTAGTTTTTTCTTCTATTTATAGTAAGTTTATATTTAGTAAGAACTAGTTGAATTAATAAAACTAGTTGAACATGTCATATTTGTTGTTATTTTTTAGTTTAAGCAATTATTCGGGATGTATTAGTGATAACTTATACGATTTCAGGTGACCACCGTCGTCCCAGTCACCGACCCCCTCTGACATCGCCGCCGTCGTCCCAGTCACCGACCCCCTCCGACATCGAGGTGAGACCAGCCAAATATCCTTGTATATCTTGTGTTGTTGCTCAAATAGGATATGTGGTTGCCCAAGTGGCCGTTCATGTTCAGTTTACATCTCTGAGTGGCCTATGTTTTGCCGGAGTGTTGATTAATTTCCGTTCCGGCAAATTTCAATCGCTCGATATGTCCTTTTTTAGGAAAGGTCATGCCGGATGTTTTCGTGAATTCTGGCATGACTTGTGCTAGAATATGTACAAGTTTAATCTTTGAATTATGAACGTAGGTCTCCTGGGGGAGTGTAGATGGTGCCACGATGATCGAGGTATGTGCGACAGGTTCGTTGAGCTGGACGAAGATCGGCGCTTCAGCATTAAGCTCGAGGAGACCTTCGATTATGAAACGGTACGCAACAACGACAAGTGTTTTTTCATAATTAAGCATGACTTCAACTATTTCAACATCTAATTTTCATATTTTACAATTCGACTAGCTTATCCCATGCCATGCAAGACGCTATGTCTTGGAGAGGATGGGTTTTGAAGACCATGAAAATTTCAAAACAAAGAAAATACACCTAAGGACCCATCATGATATAGATTTTGAAGTAAATTTGTGTAATGCTCAGAGCGTAACCCATTTTGGTTGCCAAAATTGGGAAGCACTTTGCAAAATGTATGGTTTTTATGAGGGTATGATTGTCACCATGGATCTTGGTGATCCTGACATCGAGCAAGACAATATGGACATTTGGGTCCTTGTTGATACGCTTCCGATTGTACCACTATGTGAGTTTCTCAAACATAGTTATTAACTAATTTATATTGTTTATTTCAAAATAGTTGATACCTTATTTCCATTGACAGCTTATTTTGATTCTTCAAAGACTGTGCGGAAGATGGTAGATAAAACCCACTACACCAATGGCACCGAATTAACGTATAAGGAGAAAAATCATCTGATCGCATTTTGTACTCTTCTTGAAAATTACAATAACTATTATCGAACTCCTCCAAATTATGGTGAATACGTGCCACTAGTGCATGTGTTGAACCACAGTAACTTCTCTGGATATACCCTGATAAGATTTTTTACTATTACGACATCCGTGCATCTTTTGCATACTTCTAAAACTAGTACATCATTGCTAACTACGAAGTTATTATGTTTTTCAACAGAAACTCCCGATGGATTGTGTGCCTCATCTGATGTCTCCGAATGGTCGCCTCTCAGTTCTGAACATACTGCCAGGTAAATCTAGGGAGCTCACCTGTGCATATCAGATTTTTAAAACCGGTGAACACATGTTCATCAAAGAATGGAAGAAATGTATGGACATTCGCAAGGAGGTTCTTGGAAGTAACATTCAGCGAAAGGTAAGAATTGGAGACAGGCTAATCTCCATTCTCCATAATGGAGAGTCAGGGGCTATCTTGTTTTTTGCTATTTTACCTTAGAAAATGTAGTAGGTCTTAATCGAATGTAGTAGGTCCTATGAGGTATAATATGTTTATTATGTGGTAATGTGTTGGAGTTGATAATGAGGAGTACTTGTGTTTACGACTAGTGACCAATTTGCTATGTGATGTCATTGATGAAAACGATGATCTTGAGGAGGTGTTATATGACAATGATGTATTATGATGATAAGTTGTTAATGATATAATGATGATGATGGTATTATTATATCATTGGGTGAAAGAACCGTGGATTAGTTTCAAGTGGATGGACATCCACTTGAAACTAGTCCACGGTTCTTTCACCTCGTGATGTAATAACTCATTATGATGTAAAAACAATCTCTAAATTCCTGTTGTATGAAAACTTGTGTAAAGGTGTATGAATACAACATGAAATAAAAAAGAAATAAAATACTAAATAATGGTAGTAGCGCGGGAAAGGAGAAGCGCTACTACTAATTACCAGTAGCGCTGTTCTGAAGAAGCGCTACTACTAAGTCAATTTAGCAGTATCGTGGATCTAGGCGCTATTGCTAAGCATTAGTTGTAGCGCCTTATCAATAGCGCTCCTGCCCGCGCTATTGATAGGCCTAAAACCCGCGCTGCTGCTAGGCTTTTCCCTAGTAGTGCTTGCTTCCTGTTACCATCAGCCTAAGACGGACAGATCGGGACCCCCTACCCGAGATCCGCCGGTTTTGACACCGACATTGGTGCTTTCATTGAGAGTTCCTCTGTGTCGTCGCTGCAAGGTTCGATGGCTCCTTCAATCATCGTGAACAACATGGTCCAAGGTGAGACTTTTCTCTCTAGACAGTTCTTCGTGCTCGGCGACTTCGCACTGCGGGCCAATTCGCTTGGCCATCTGGAGCAGATCGACAGCTACGCCCTTGGCCACCAGATCAGGTTTGGAAACCTGAACTACATGGCTGATATCCGCGGAGACTTGATCTTCAACGGATTCGGACCTGTGCCAGGAGCGCCGGACGGTCACGATGAGCACGGCTTAGACCTGCTGTCAGACAATGCTCGGGATGTCATCCCTGCGGTAGGCCCGGACCTAAATCTGGAGCAGACCGTGTTGCCTAAGGACGGAGGGATGGACCCCGCCCTGCAGGCCGTACACTCATCGGCGGTAGAGCCGAACACAGGCCTCTCCCCCAAAGAAGCCTGTGACACCAGACCCCCGGACTCGTATCCGGCTGTATGTTCCAGTCCGCGCTCTCCTGAGCCCGCCGAAGCTGGTTGGGATCCTGTAATGGAGTTCACCGCAGCGGATATCTTCCAACGCTCGCCCTTTGGCGATGTGCTGAACTCATTAAAGTTTCTCTCTTTGTTAGGAGGCTCGTGGCCGAACTATGTCCGGCTCGAGTGGGAAGCAGGCGACGAAGGAATTCATTGCCCACCCACCACCCACTTCATTGCCACAGTCGACGATCTAACCGACGTGCTTGACTTCGACTCCGAAGACATCGACGGTATGGACAACGATGCAGGAGAAGAACAGGAACCACCGCTCACGGGGCGGTGGACGGCCACCTCCTCATACGATATATATATGGTGGACACTCCGAAGGAAGCCAATGGCAATGAGGCAACGGAGGATAACACCTCATGGAGAAAAGCAAAGCATGGGCGTCGTCGGCGCCGCTCCAAGCCCCGCCACAGCAATACTGGCCCAGGAGATAAAAACAATTCGGATGGTGCCGAAGAGGAATACAACCCTGATCATCCTGCCTTCGAACAGGCCGAGCAGGAAGACGGGCAGGTCAGCCCAGACGAACAGGCGATGGACGGATATCCAGAGGAGGACAACTACATGCCCCCCTCCGAAGACGAGATTAGCCTCGGCGACGACGAGTTCCGCTTGCCTGAGGACCCCGTCGAGCAGGAGCGCTTCAAGCGTCGGCTTATGGCCACTGTGAGGAGCCTGAAAAAGAAGCAGCATCAACTCCAACCTGATCAAGACCTGCTCACAAATAGATGGACTAAAGTCTTGGCAGCCGAGGAATATGGACTCGAGCGCCACACGGCTGACCGGCCACCTCGCGGCCTAGATAAAACGGCGTATCTGCCCGAATACCAGCCCGCACCCCCACGCCAATACACTACGGCCCGGGGCAATAGGCAAGAACTGCAAGATATACTGGAAAACAAAGTAGAACAGCCAAGATCGATCTAGGGATCATGGGGGCGCGCCCCAACACGCGACGATGACCGTCACGCCGGATACACCATCAACAAGTCCGGCCGGGCCGAACACAACCACCCAGAGCAATTCAAACTGTGTAGCCACATAGCCCGGCACAGAGGCGCCACACACCCCCTCTGCTTCACTAACGAAGTGATGGATCATGAATTCCCAGAAGGGTTCAAACCCGTAAACATCGAATCATACGATGGCACAACAGACCCCGCAGTATGGATTGAAGATTTCCTTCTCCACATTCACATGGCCCGCGGAGACAATCTACACGCCATCAAGTATCTTCCCCTCAAGCTCAAAGGACCGCCCGACACTGGCTAAACAACCTGCCCGCAAATTTCATTGGCAGTTAGGAAAACCTGGAAGACGCGTTCCTCAACAACTTCCAGGGCATATATGTGCGACCACCGAACGCCGATGACTTGAGCCACATTACTCAACAGCCCGGAGAGTCAGCCAGGAAATTTTGAACTCGGTTCTTAACTAAAAAGAACCAAATAGTCGACTGTCCGGACGCCGAAGCCCTGGCGGCCTTCAAGCATAATATCCGTGACGAGTGGCTCGCCCGACACCTCGGCCAGGAAAAACCCAAGTCCATGGCAGCTCTCACGATACTAATGACCCGCTTTTGCGCAGGCGAGGACAGCTGGTTGGCTCGCAGCAGCACTACGCCACATTCTGGCACTTCGGATGTCCGTGACAATAACGGCAAGCCACGGCGCAACAGACATAAGCGACGGAACAATGACGACAACACGGAAGACACAGCAGTCAACGCCGGATTCAGCGGAACCAAATCCGGGCAGCGGAAGAAGCCGTTCAAAAGAAACAATCAGGAACCATCTAGTTGGACCGCATACTAGAATGCTCGTGCCAAATTCATGGCACCCCGGACAAGCCAGCCAACCACACTAATAGAGACTGCTGGGTGTTCAAACAGGCCGGTAAAATAAACGCCGAAAGCAAGGACAAGGGGCTCCACAGCGACGATGACGAGGAGCCCCAGGGTCCGAACATGGGGGGACAGAAGAAATTTCCTCCCCAGGTGAAAACGGTCAACATGATCTACGCTACCCACATTCCCAAGCGGGAACGAAAGCGAGCACTACGGGACGTCTATGCAATGGAGCCAGTCACCCCCAAATTCAACCCATGGTCAGCTTGTCCGATCACTTTTGATCGTAGGGATCACCCTACCAGCGTCCGTCATGGCGGCTCAGCCGCATTGGTCCTAGACCCGATCATCGACGGATTCCACCTCATGCGAGTCCTCATGGACGGCGGCAGCAGCCTGAACCTGCTTTATCAAGACACAGTGCGCAAAATGGGCATCGACCCTTAAAGGATCAATCCCACCAAAACCACCTTTAAAGGTGTAATTCCTGGAGTAGAAGCCCGTTGCACGGGCTTTATAACATTTGAAGTGGTCTTTGGATCTCCGGATAACTTCCGAAGCGAAGAGTTAATCTTTGATATCGTCCCTTTCCGCAGTGGTTACCATGCACTGCTTGGACGAACCGCATTCGCTAGATTCAATGCGGTACCACACTATGCATACCTCAAGCTCAAGATGCTAGGACCGCGCGGGGTCATAACAGTCAACGGAAACATGGACCACTCTCTCCGAACAGAAGAGCATACTGCAGCCCTCGCGGTGGAAGTACAAAGCGGCCTCCTCCAACAAACCACCAATCCGGCGACGACAACCTCAAGCACCGTCAAGCGAGTCCGGAGCACACCGCGACAGGATCACCAGGCATGCCAAGAGCGCGACTAGCAGTCTGGCCTCCGCTCAAGCCCCATCAAAGCAGCACTCGTGCCATGCGTACACAATTACGCACTCAAAATACCATGGGCATAGGCGGAGGCGCAGCAGTGACTCAGTCAACAGTGCGGTATAACCGCAACATACCTTCATAACCCTCCCTTTGTATCTTTCAGGATACTGCTTTCGGGCAGCCTCTTCAGAAGCGCCGGATTGTCGGACTTACACAGGAGAGAAAACCAAGGAGGCAACAGGCTTTGCGCACAGAAGGAAATACCCAGGTGGAATCTGTTCACGATCGTTATACCTGTTCTATATACCTACATGCAGCCTGCCCTCGAATAGCACATGTTAAATAGTCCGGTTTACCTCTGCTTAAACACACCCATTGTAAACATACGCTTAAACGTATCATTTATCAATGGGAGAGAATATATAGCGTCAGCTTATTATTTCTATTTGCGCATGTTTTCTACAAATGTTTATTAATATTGCATCCGTACACCTTGGTACGATCAGTTGGCCAGGGGCTTCTTATGATGCCCCATAATACGGCCAAACAAGTCCGAACACTTTCAACAGTGCGGCACCCCGAACTTATAGCACTATATGCATCAGCTCCGAATCACGTCTTGGGTCAATAGTTGGGTTTGCCCGGCTCCCTTGTTTTGGTACCTTACGTTCCGTTATATCAGCTAAGGTAGCGCAAGGAGAACTACTGCGATTGTGTCCTGGTTCTTCCGGACGAGCAC
Organism: Triticum aestivum; assembly: GCF_018294505.1. NCBI lineage: Eukaryota > Viridiplantae > Streptophyta > Magnoliopsida > Poales > Poaceae > Triticum > Triticum aestivum. The sequence goes on from NC_057807.1 coordinate 157,863,471, forward strand.
CTCAGTAGAGAAAGCCGGAAACTGACCGGCATGATGCGGTGAGAGCTAGTCGCTGTTCGAGAGGTCTAAAAATCCTTAAAGATTTTTTACGCTTTAGGCGAGGAATCGGCCTCGTCCGATTTAGGCGTATATAGCGCCCCAATTCGGCCTCCCGAATTCTAGGGGCTTCGCCGAAATTTAAAATTGTAGACTTCTATGGCTAAGTGAAAGTTATAAAGCCGCATAGTTTGATTGCCTTGTTCGCTGCGCCGGATACCTCCTTAAGGGACCAAAAATTAGGATAAAGAGTGTCCGGGTTTTTCCAGGAACACCCCGGTACTAGTTACGTGGGGGCGGAAGCCGACGACTGGCCTACTTTCAGCATTCTATAAACAGTCACACAGAAGGTAATATTTTAAATCAAACAGTGCTACATAGCACAAGTAACTTCGTCTTTATATTACAACAACGACAGAAGTACATTTACTCAAGGATCTTGTCCTTGGTACATTCATCGGCCACGAGATGAGCGCCCTTCATAACGTCATCATAATATTTCTTGGGATAGCGATGCGGCTTGCCCTCCGGCGGCCCGTCCTTCACTAGCTTTTCCGCATCCAGCTTGCCCCAATGGACCTTCGCACGGGCAAAGGCCCGGCGGGCACCCTCAATGCAAACGGATCGCTTGATCACTTCAAGCCGCGGAGAGGCATTTACCATCCGCTTGAGAAGGCCGAAGTAGCTCGTGGGCAGGGGCTCACCAGGCCACATCCGGACTATGAAATCTTTCATAGCCACTTCGGCCGCCCGGTGGAGTTCAACCAACTGCTTCAGTTGGTCACTCAGAGGCACTGGCTGTTTGGCCCTAGCATATTGGGACCAAAATAGCTTCTCCATTGAGATCCCCTCCTCGGCATGTTAGAACTCCGCGGTATCTGATACGCTACATGGAAGATCTGCGAATGCCCCTGGAGAGCTCCGAATTCGGGTAAGTAAAAGAAACGCCTCCTCCACACGCTTGCTTTGCATAAAGAATGTCTTACCTGCCGCTATCTTCTTGGCCGCCTGGATTTCCTGCTGTGCCTTTTCGTCTTCGGCCTTGGCGTCTTTCACACTCGCAAGGGCCTTCGCAAGCTAAGTCTCTTTCATCTTAAGATCATGCTCCAAGGACTCGAACTTTTTGCCGAGCTCCTGGAGCTCTTGCTGTACCTCACCCACTCTAGCATCTTGCTTCTCGCGCTCCTTGCGCTCCAGAGCCACCTTGTCCTCGGCCTCGGACAACGCTTTCCTCAGAGACGCCACTTCGGTGGTGGCCCCTGTTACAAAGTCACGACGCTTTGTTGTTAGAATAACCAATTTCATCTATACTTCATTATATGTGAACGGGGTATCAATCACCTTTGTTCTCTTCGAGCTGCCTCTTCGTGAGGCCGAGCTCTCCCTGCGCCTGCTCCAGGTCCCGTTTTAGTCCGGTGACCTCGCCTGTGCGGACAACAGCGGCAAGCAGCACAACCTGCTTATTCACATACAGACTTACTATTAGGCTCCTGGGGATTTTAATTGACCCTCCGTTTGGCTCTTCTTTCCGAACACCAGATAGAGTATCAGGGGCTACTACCTGTCGGGTGATAATTTTACATTTTTATTACTTACTTCAAAGCCCGTCAGGAGGCTGGTGCAGGCTTCGGTCAGTCCGCTCTTGGCGGGCACAACCCTCTGAATCACCGCACTCATAAGAGTACGGTGCTCGTCATCCATGGAAGCGCCGCAAAGCGCTTCCAGCAGACTATCCGACGCCTCTGGCGCGACGGAAGTCATCGGCACGGACGGCTCGCCCTCCCTAACGGGGGGCCACCTGCCCGAATCTGGAACCATCGAAGGTTCCGGCACAGTGTCCGGCTAATAGCCCGGCTGGTTGCGGCTCTCATCGGCATGATCCGCGGGGATCCTGTACCCCGTGTGCCCGGCATCTGGAATCCTGCCTTGGGGTGTCTCCAGAGTCACCTCCCCCTGCTCCGGGAGCCTTTGGGACAACACCTCTGTGTCATCCGCAGGTCAAGGAGTGGTGGCCATCGGGAGCGAGTTCATCTCTGAATCACTCAAAGACCCATCCGAAGACGATACCTCGGGATGGGCCCTGGCTCGATTGTATATATGTTCGGCGTTATAACAAGACTATGAAGCAAAGTCGCACTAAAGTACAATAGAGTGCGAAGACTTACAATCTCGCGAGGGGCTTCCGCCTGGGCAGCCACTCTTCATCACTATGAGCGGTCGTGGTGGAGTAGTCTGGAAGGGACGCCTTTCCCTACTTGGACACCTAGCCTCCCCCTCCGGGGCGACTTTCCTCTTCTTCATCTCCCCAGTGCGGGGAGGCAGAACCTCTTCGTGTTTCCCCCCGCCTCCGCGGGAGGAATCTGCCTCATCATCTTTGGACGACGTGGGTATGACGGCCTTGCACCGGGGGCCTTTCCCGGCCCCCTGGTCCGGCTTCCTAGGTCCCCCATCCTCTCCGGATGGGGCGGTCTCTTCCTATTCTTCCTCCCCTTCGGAGAGGAGTGTGCCTTGTCGTCCTCGGACGAGGCGTCCGGTATAACCTTACGCCGGAGACCCTTTCTAGCCCCCGGGGCCTTCTTTTCCGGTGCCTTGTAGGGCGCCGGGACTAGCATCTCTGTCAGGAAAGCGTCGGCTGGACCTTCTGGCACGGAAGAATCCGGCGGACAAGCATGACCTGGACCACGTTGACAAGCTTGATGTTCTTGTCCTTCATATTTTTGATGCAGTTCTAGAGTCCGATCAGCTCTGCAGGTTCGCCCCAGGCCAGGCCCTTCCTTTCCCAGGAGGTGAGCCGCGTTGGGGTTCTGGAACGGAATTCGGGGGCCGCCGCCCAGTTGGCATCACGCGGCTCGATGATGTAGAACCACCCCGATTGCCACCCTTTCACGGTCTCCGCGAAGGAGCCACTAAGCCAGGTGACGTTAGGCATTCTGCCCACCATGGCCCCTCCGCACTTCGCTTGCTGGCCGCTCACGATCTTCGGCTTCACGCAGAAGATTTGTAGCCACAAGCCAAAGTGAGGCTTGATACGGAGGAAGGCCTCGCACACGATGATAAACGCCGAGATGTTGAGGACGAAATTTGGGGCTAGATCGTGGAAATCTAGCCCATAGTAGAACATGATCCCGCGGATGAAGGGATGAAGTGCAAATCTCGGTCCATGGACAAAGTGGGCGACAAACACGACCCTCTCGTGAGGTTCTGGAGTTGGAATGATCTGCCCGGCGTCCAGTAGCCGGTGCGCGATGTCTGCGGCCAAGTATCCAGCCGCCCGAAGATTTGCGATATGCTTCTCCTTCACGGTGGAGGCCACCCACTTGCCTCCTGCTCCGGACATGTTAGGCTGTGCGGAGAAGACTTGGGCTAGGGCGCTGGAGCTCGAGGAGGCAAGGGTGAGCAAAGGAGGAAGAAGGCGTGGGTAAAAATGGGGAACCATTATCCCTTTATAGAGGCGACGAAAGCGGTGCGCCTCCCCACTTGCCCGTTGAGAAGCGCTTACTTCCCAAGCGCCACGATTGATGGCGCGGTGGGATTACCAATACCCGTATTGATGAGAATCCCGTGATAAGGGGACATGATCTCTGCTTTGACAAGACGTGTCAAGAAAACCGCCTCGCAATATGCGTTGTGGCTAGTTGTGGGAAAACGGTTCGAATAATGACCCGACGGTGATGACACGTCATGTTGTCTAAAAAAGTTGTCAGCAGATTGCACTTGTGAAATATCATTCTCTCCACGATGGTATGTGAAGATCATTTTTGCAGATTCGGGCATGATTTAAGTGTTTGATACTTACTTTGGAGTATTCGGAGAAAGGAACCCGCCTTGCAATGCTGAAGACAAGACTATGCGCCGGACTCATCGTCATTGAAGCCTGGTTCAGGGGCTACTGAGGGAGACCTGGATTAGGGGGTATCCAGACAGCCGAACTATATACTTTGTCTGGACTATTGGAGCGCGAAGATACAAGACTCAAGACTCCGTCCCGTGTCTGGATGGGGCTCTCCTTTGCGTGGAAGACAAGCTTGGCGATCCGGATATTATATTTCCTTCCTTGTAACCGACTCTGTGTAAACCCTAGCCCTCTTTGGTGTCTATATAAACCGGAGAGGTTGGTCCTTAGAAGGCCGATCACGATCACGATCACAATCATAATCATCATAGGCTAGCTTCTAGGGTTTAGCCTCTACGATCTCGTGGTAGATCTACTCTTGTACTACTCATATAATCAATATTAATCAAGCAGGAAGTAGGGTTTTACCTCCATCGACAGGGCCCGAACCTGGGTAAACATTGTGTCCCTTGCTTCCTGTTACCATCAGCCTAAGACGCACAGATTGGGACCCCATACCCGAGATCCGCCGGTTTTGACACCGACAGTTATCGAGGGTGATTCCACCTTAACCACTTCCGATACGACTCTGTAGTGCAACCCCTCAAGTGTGAACCTCGGGGTGGTTCCTCTTACGTTCACCTTGATGATTACATCGAGTGGAATTCACCGGGGGTGATTCCTCGGGTTTTCCCCTTGATGTTTGGACACACGGATACTTGGACCTTACAATTGTTACTTGGAAAGGTGGGTCGACCCTGAGGGGTACTCGCGAGTGATGTGGAGACGGGTTGACCTAGAAGGTGCCCGAGAGATAATTACGAGGCGTGGCCGGGCATTCTTAGCCCTTGCCACAAGTCCTCGAGACGGGGCAACGGGGTCACATCTTTCGTGAGAATCTACTTGTTACCGCGCGTTCCTAATCCACTACGATTTGGATATTTGATCCGAGGGGCCTCTGGCCTGATAGCACTAACCATCACGTGGGCATAGTATGGGCGTTCTGCGTCGTATACATCAGCCGAAGCTTAATAGACGTCAGTGATTGAGCGGCGCGTGCCGGGTTGGACTGGTAAGCTCCTGCCTTTTTTAAGGAGGTAGCTAGGTCTGCCCATCGGCCGCCCACGCAACGTGCAGGAGTTCCCGGGGAGATGGCCCATGACCCCTGGGGGCATAGGTTTAGTCCGGCGTGCTGACATCTCTATTAAGCCTAGGTCGGGTTGCGGCGTATTGTTTGGCCGAGGCCGGGCATAACCCAGGAAAGTGTGTCCGGCCGGAGTTAGTCGAGCATGGTGGGTAAGTTGGTGCACCCCTGCAGGGAAGAAAACATCTATCAATAGCCTATCCTATGGTAACGGACACTTGGAGTCGTATCTCGATCGATACAACTAGAACTGGATACTTGTGATGAGAATTGGATGGTGATGAGAATTGGATTGTGATGAGAAATGGATAGTACAGCTCTAGGACTTCTCTCTCGCAGGGAGTCGAGAAAGGATCTCTGGCCGAGGTTGATAATACTACTACTACTTTAATTTATGCTACTCTACTCCCTCTTGTTTGCTACAAGATGGTGGTTTCCAGAAGATGCTAGTCTTTGATAGGACTAGGCCTTCTCTCTATTCTGGCATTTCTGCAGCCCAGTCCACAAATACAGCCTTCCTTTGATAATGTTGCATATGTAGTGTAGATCCTTGCTTGCGAGTACTTTGGATGAGTACTCACGGTTGCTTTGCTCCCCCTTTTCCACCTTTCCTTTTCTTTCCGGTTGATGCAACCAGATGTCGGAGCCCAGGAGCCAGATGCCACCGCCGATGCCTACTACTACGTGGAGATCGCCGACGACCAGGAGTAGTTAGGAGGCTCCCAGGCAGGAGGCCTTGCCTTTTCGATCGATGTTGCTTTTGTGCTAGCCTTCTTAAGGCAAACTTGTTTAGCTCATGTCTGTACTCAGATATTGTTGCTTCCGCTGACTCATTTGTATTTGAGCTTATGTATTCGAGCCCTCGAGGCCCCTGGCTTGTAATATAAAGCTTGTACTATTTTAATTTATGTCTAGAGTTGTGTTGTGATATCTTCCCATGAGTCCCTGATCTTGATCGTACATATTTGCGTGTACGATTAGTGTACGATTAAATCGGGGGTGTCGCACCCGCCACTTATGGGTCCTGTTGGCTGCTGGTCACTGTAGCCCTGCCTCTGATGACGAAAGCTTGGTCGAGGAGAGCGTGGCTACAGTATCGCCGCCTGGTGGGAGTTCACTGTAGCCACACCCCGTCTTATCTGGTTAATACCGCACAAACTTGAAAGGAAGGGGAGGGCCAGCTCCTGGGAGTCGGCCTCCCCTTACGCCGACAGGTCAGGGCTGGCCGCCCTCGGGTATCTCACTAACAAGTAGGGCCCGCCGCCTGCGGGCCGTATCGACAGCCCGTCGTGGGAATATGGCTGCTCTGCCATGGATGATGTCATGGGTAGCGTGGCAACAGTGCTGCGTCGGGCCAGGGATGGCCGCCCGGTACGTTGCACTACGGACACGCCCATTCCGGGATTCGGGGGTGGCAGGTTGTACTATAGCCATGCCCCGTCTTGTCGCCGTTATGTGGGTGCAAACTTTGAGGGTGCATGAATGGGCCGCCTGCTAGGAGTCGACCCCCTTGATGGCCACCTTCTTGGAGTCGGCCTGCGCCGGGGCTGCTCTTTGGGCCTTGCCGCCTTCCTGCAGCCGGCCGCTTGGACCAGCCGGCCATAAGAAGGCGGACCTTTGTCTTTGATGCTTGAGGGGCGCAGCCGGCTCCGATGTCTTGAAATATCATGGGGAGCAGATAAGGCTACCCATGGCCATTTACTCGGACAGCGACTCTACGAGCCACCGCGGCCCTAGGCGGGGGAGATGGCGTACTAAGCAAGCTTCTCCTCGTTCTGCGAGTTCATGGGACACATCAAAAGTAATACGTACAGAGCATCTCCAGTGTATAGAGCCTTGCCTCTAAGGTAGGCCCCACATGGTTTGCCTCTTTCTTTTATATAATGTGTCAAGTCGCAATTTGTTTGTTCACGCGTGGTACACGATCCTCCATCAAGTGGACAACTAGTACACGTGTCAAATTACCACTTGGCTGCCTTTTCATACAGAAATGAGATCCGTTGTGTACCCGCGCGGGTGTGGTTGGGAAAGAGACGGGAGTACGTGCGCCGTGCATGCACCTCTTCTCTTCGTGCACGTCCCCCACCAACGTGGGTGTGCGAGAGAGAGATACAAACCTAGATAGATGATGTGTCCATTTGTGAGTGTTTTTTGTTGGGGGTGATTTCGTGAATGTATTTGTGGGAATATGTGTCGATGATATCTCAAACAAAAATTTGACACATGCAATGTGTGTGAAATAGAGGCCTATCTATTCCATATATAGAGGGGGCGTCCACGAGAAGATAGGGAGGGATCATAGATATCGATAGAGTCGAAGATAGGATCAAGTGGGTGGATGCGACATCGATGAAGAGAGCCATCGCAATTGTGTGTGTGTGATTCAAAGATATAGGGCGGCTGACCTACCAGAACGTCAGAGGGCACAGGGCAAGTTTGTGTGTGGCAAGGAGACATGACTAGAGC
>NC_057807.1:157871251-157963432 GCF_018294505.1 Triticum aestivum
AGATCGACTCGTATATGTGTTGAGAAGGAGAGACCCAGCTATGTTGAGGGAGATCGATCGACATCAATACATAAGTGAAGGACGGGAAATAGGTTGGGAGAGAGAGAAGAGAGAGAAGGGAGAGAGAGAGAGAGAGAGAGAGAGAGAGAGAGTGCTGGAGGGGTGGTGGAGTTGCTTCTTGAAGATGGTGGGAGAGGCCTACTAGACAAAATGAGGGTAGAACTACAATATTATCAAGAAGAGTGGCGATGTGTTTCTGTGTTTGCATGTGCGTGATAGATGTGTCGGGAGGCATGCATGGATGATGAAGGGGGACATGTGTTTTGTAAGCAGACCTAACTAGATCGGTAGATCAATTGTTGTGTGTCGGAGGAAGGGAAAGACATAAGTAATGAGGTAGATCAATCGGCGCATGGGGGAAACGAGTTATAATGACCTAGTTAGCTATATGTATAGCGGGAGATCGGTCGGTGTACATCCATTTGTTAGAGGAAAATAAGGCCCAGAGAGACAGATAGACAGAGAGAATGGAGCTAGGAGGTGGTGCGAGAGGCCTACTAGCTAGATAAGGGGAGGAGTGTGCGATTGTCAGATCGATGAAAAGAGGGGCAAGAGTTTACACGTGTGTGGGACCGTATGAGAGACACGAGGCATGGACACAAACACACACACACACACACACACACACACACACAGAGAGAGAGAGAGAGAGAGAGAGAGGGGACAGGGGTAGAGTGCTAGAGGGGTGGTGGAGTTGCTTCTTGAAGATGGTGGGAGAGGCCTACTAGACAAAATGAGGGTAGAACTGCAATATTATCAAGAAGAGTGGCGATGTGTTTCTGTGTTTGCATGTGCGTGATAGATGTGTCGGGAGGCATGCATGGATGATGAAGGGGGACATGTGTTTTGTAAGCAGACCTAACTAGATCGGTAGATCAATTGTTGTGTGTCGGAGGAAGGGAGAGACATAAGTAATGAGGTAGATCGATCGGCGCATGGGGGAAAGGAGTTATAACGACCTAGTTAGCTATTTGTATAGCGGGAGATCGGTCGGTGTACATCCATTTGTTAGAGGCAAATAAGGCCCAGAGAGACAGATAGACAGAGAGAATGGAGCTAGGAGGTGGTGCGAGAGGCCTACTAGCTAGATAGGGGGAGGAGTGTGCGATTGTCAGATCGATGAAAAGAGGGGCGGGAGTTTACACGTGTGCGGGACCGTATGAGAGACACGAGGCATGGACACAGAAAGGAGGAGATGGAAGGTGCGTGTGTATGTGGTAGGCAGACATCGCTGGAGAGGTTTATCGATCGGTGTGTGTCGGAAAGGAGTTGTGGAGACCGTGGGAGAACGACCTAAAGAAAAAAATGAATGTGCGCAATGGATAGAATGATGGGGGGGAGGGCGAGGAGGGTGTGTGCTTGCATGAGAGAAAGTTAGTGCTAGCTACAAAGTTTAGAGGATTGTGTGGGTGGAAGAGACTAACAAAGATCATAATTCGATATGAAAGTGGATTCATATATTTGAATAGGAGATCATAGTGTTATAAACATATGCATGCATGAATATAGTGGTGATACGCGTGGTGTGGTTTTGGACATGTTATACCATAATGTGATAATGCGTGGCGTTTGCAACTCACAGCTAAATATCAAACAATCTAAACCATACTATACATCGAACAATCTCACATTTTATTTGAATTTCTGATAATGTGTGGCGTTTGCAGCTCACAACTAAATATCAAACAATCTAAACCATACTATATATCAAAAAATCTCACATTTTATTTGAATTTATGATAATGTGTGGCGTTTGCAACTCCCTCCATCTCAACCCGCGCCTTGCTATCCCAAAATTACAATGCGCGCGAAAACTCCCACCTCCTACAAAATCCTGACACGCAAAATGCCCGTGATACCCCTGAACCGAAAGAACCGCCTAGCTCAAACCTATGGGGGTACTTTTGTAACTTACCCCACATTTCGGAAAAGCGCGTCCCTAAGCCATGGTTCCCCCCTCCCATCCCATCTGCCCACCCATTCGTACATCGAGGCTGCGAAAACCCGCGAAGCCCCAAACCCTCCTCCGCCCACCACCCAGCCAGAGCCTCTTTCCCGTTGACGTCGTCCACACCAACACCTTGACGTCCCTCATCCACCGCATAGGATGAGGATCTGTCGTTGATTTCGTCATCTCGTTGGTTCAGCCACCCCGTCCTCCACCTCCAAGGAGCTGCGCCAATGTTCTCCTTGTCTCTCGGGCCACCTCCATTCCCACATCGTCGTCTTCACCTGCACCACCGAAAGAGCATCATCATCACTGATTCCTCAGATGAAGCTGAGGCCAAATCGGCGCCATCAAAGAGGTTCTACACTAATCGCCGCATTTTCTTCTTGATTCGATCTCACGGTGTTGTTGGCGCTCAGTCCCGAGCCGACATGGCGCGGCTCCATCCACGGCGGCATCGCCGGTGTGACGACCCAAGACCGACGCTCTAGATGCCTTCCATGTATTCCGAGTTTCGTCATGTGATTTAATTTGTGTGTTGCATTCATCATTGCATCATTTGCATTGCATCCCCCTTTTAAAACTCAACTAAATAAATTGCATAGATTGTTGATCTATTTAAGTCGAGGGAATTCACATGGTGATTTCTCTTTACAACATATCCTCCCAATATTTTAGGGAGCTAAAATAAATATTCCATTATTTGGAATTGACCATAGCACACTAGCAATTCAAACTCCTTTCGTCTCTAAATTATTTAAATCCTCCATCTTTCTTCTCTTGCTCCAAATCTAGTTGTGGGTCTTTCATATTATGTCAAAGTAGTCACATGCCATTTCAGTTAACTTCAGGTTTATTTGAACCTCCAAATAAATTCCTTGGGTCCACTTTTCTATTTCAGAAATATGGAAAAGATGCCCCTTTTCTTTCTTTCGGCCAGCTAAGCAGGCCTCCAAGCCTTTCCCTTCCCACTGAAATGGCCCAAGGCCCCGTCGGCCCCCTCCTAACCCTAGCCCGATCCCCATCTGTCAATCTCTCCCCTCGCTCCCTCGACCGCCTCCCATTCTCTCCTGACCCCTCCGCCACCTGCCCAGACTCCCACACGAACCCATCTCCCTCCACTCGATCCCCACTCCCCATCCTCCAGACCGCCGCTGCCATATGCCCGATCCTAACCTGCTGCTCGCGCCCCCTCGTCAGTCCTCCTGCGTGCCATCCCGCTCGTTCGCCATGGCCACCCAGATCCTCAATGCTGTAAGTGCATCTAGTGCCCCTTAGTGATTTTGGTCTATTGAAGACTTATAGGTTAAGGGATTGATGCGTTTGTGAGTGTACACAGGTCTATAAGTCTATGAGGAGTTTTATATTTATAGAGAAAGTCGACCCCTAAAAATGAAGTTCTTCAACTGAAGACCTTGGATCTCTGAAGACTTTCTGAAGACTTTGAAAGTGAAGAAATTGGTGTGACCTTGAAGACTAGGCAATCATTCGAGGAACATGAAGCGTGAAGACCTTTGTTTTCGTAGTTTCATTTTCTCTTTCTTGAGTCATAGGAAACACCGTACTGTTAAAGGGGGTCGAGGAAATACTAAGGAAAAATTTCCATGTGATGCTCAACTCAAAATCCTACACCTACCAATCCCTTCGGGTGAAGCCATTGGAAATCTCATACAGTTCACTCATATTCTTCAGTGACAGAGACAAAGTTCTTCTGGTCTATGAGGAATTTGTTCTGACTCAGGAGTTAGGAATTCACCAGTGTGAATTGCCTACACAGTGAGGAACATGATAGCCCTGAGGATTTTGATAGTCAAAATTCCGACCGTTGTTGTGCTATGCGCCAGCGGTTCCAAAATATGTACCCGCCTAACGGTCATATCAGACAAGGGCATTTATGTCTTATCATGTCGGGCTGCTCCCTAGGCTATAAATAGCCGCCCCCTTCAACAACTAGCTGGTTGGCTGCTCGGAGAGAAACTGACACTTGTCAATTGAGAGCATCCCATCCTTCGAGGCTTTGAGCGAAAATCATCAAGTGAGGAAAATCCAAAAACCCAACACCTACACACCCAAAGTGATTGAGCATCACTGAAGAGATTGATCCTGTGTGGATCCGACGCTTGTTTCCTTTAAAGACTGTGCTTCTTCCAGACGGTTAGGTGTCAAGGTCTAGAGCATCCAAGAGGAATTGTGATCACCGAGTGACTGAGTTTGTGAAGGTTCGGAAGTCACCTGAAGACTATCCACGAGTGATTGGGCGAGGTCTGTGTGACCTTAGCTCATGGAGAATACGGTGAGAACTATGTGTCCGGGACTGGGTGTCCTCGAGTTTCAATACTCAGCCGCTCCAACCAGATGTACAACTGAGACAACAGTTGGAACTGGTCTACCAAATCATTGTCTTCACCAAGCCTACTGGTTCTATTTCCACAACTCTTTCATTTCCTCATGTTTGTTGTTGTGTGCCTGTTCATATCTGTTTGAAGACTTTGACTGAAGACTTTCTCAATTTCCTCAGATCAATTTCTTCAGTCTATCTGTCTTCTTTCTTGTGTTATCCTGTGTTTACGCTTTTTGTACTCTGTGCTTGTCTTCATTTCATCATGATGACTATGCTTGTGTTCTGTTATGTTTACTTCTGAGTACTTATTCCGCTGCAAGTAGTTCTTCATTTAGGAATTTCCTCACCAGCAAATTCCTCAGCGAAGAATTCATAAAAATCGCCTATTCACCCCCCCTCTAGTCGATATAACGCACTTTCAATTGGTATCAGAGCAAGGTACTCCCTTGTTCTGTGTGATTTTGGTTTAACCGCCTGGAGTTTTAGTTATGTCGACCGCAGGTATGATCAAGGTCTCTGCTGGGTGTCCTACCTCCGATGGAATGGACTACCCCTACTGGAAGAACAAGATGCGAATGCATCTTGAGGCAATTAACAACGATCTCTGGTATGTTGTGGAAAATGGTGTTCCCTCAGTCACACCTTCTCTGAACTCTACGGATGTGAAGAGATTGAAGCATCTCGATTCTCAAGCGAAGAATATCATATGTGGTCATCTGAGCAAAGGACAGTATGGAAGGGTGAGTGCCTTGGAAACTGCCAAGCTTATCTGGGATAGGCTGTCCAAAGTAAATGAAGGAGTCTCAACTCAACGTGACTCTCGTGTTGGCGTTCTTCGCAATCTCTTCAACCGCTTCAAAAGACTCGACAACGAAAATGTTCAGCAAACCTTCGATCGCCTCACTGACATCTCAAATGAGCTTCAAGCGCTTGGTGCCACTGACATCACCAACCATGAGGTGGTGAAGAAATTGCTGAGATCGCAAGATTCTTCATTTGATACTCTGGCACTGATGATTCAAGAGCGTGCTGACTACAAGTCACTTGATCCCACTGATATCCTCGAGAGGCTAAACACTCATGAGTTCCAGCTTGCAGAGAAGAGAGATCTCTATGGTTCGAGCTATGGCAGGTCACGTGCTTTGAAGGCCAAGGCAGTCTCTGAGTCTGAAGATGAATACTCTGCTAGCAGTCTTGGTGATCCTGAAGAACTGAGCCAGGAACTTGCACTGCTCGTGAAGAAATTTCAGAAGTTCTCTAGACGTGGTCGCTTCGGAAAACCCTCAAGGAGCAATGATTCTACAAGAAGAGGTTGTGTCACAAATGCAAGAAACCTGGTTAGTACATCCAAGATTGTCCTCAGTGGGATAAGGAATCAAAGAATCAGAAATACAAGGATTACAGTTCTGATGACGAAAAGAAGAACAAGAAATCCTCAAAGTCTTCTTCATCAAAATCCTCGAGGTCTTCATCTCACAAGAAGAGCAGCTCCAAGAAGGCTTGGGCATTCATTGGCAAGGAAATGGACTCTGAGGATGAATCTGAGGAACATGAGGACGAGGAGGCATCTGAGGGGTCTGAGTCTGGTGTGGCGAGCCTAGCTCTCGCTACTGCATTCGTCAGCAAGTCAATCTTCAACTCCGAAGAAAATGACTCCACCAGCAAGGCTGATGAAGGCAATGATGACTACGCTCCCACCTATTGCTTCATGGAAAAAGGTGCCAAGGTAACTAAATACGCCTCCTCTGACTCTAGTGAGGATGAATCTGACGAGAATCTCAAACACAGCTACTCTAAACTTGCTAAAATTGCTGTGAAACAACAAAAGGCCTTTGAAAAGGTTGAAAACATGCTAGACAAAGTGATGATATGTTGGGTGAAGAAATGGATCGCACTAAAACCTTGACTGAAAATCTTTAGAGACTTTAGTCCAGGTTTGACAATCTTCAAGGTCATCATAACACTCTCTTATCAGATCACGAGAAGCTTTCTTATGAATTTCTTCAAAGAAAGCAAAATCTTGAAAAGCTAAGAGTGGATTATGAAGATCTTCAGAAGGAGCGTGATTCATTACTTTCTCAACGAATCAGCGCTACCGAGGAAGAATTTGTTCCTCCATGTCTGAAGTGCATTGAGCGTGAAACTACTAATTCTTCACCTGAATGTTCAAATGCTTCTAATGCTACAAATTCTTTATATGTCTCTGCTATCACTAATTCCTCATTTGAGGACAATGCAAGTATCACTGATGATACAGGGCTGAAGGAATTGTACATGACAGGCATGTACAAAAGCCTCAAAGGGCATCAGACTCTTTGTGATGTGCTCAAAAAGCTAATCCTCAACAGAAACCCTAGGAAAGAGGGTATTGCCTTTGAGAGGAAACTCAATGCTGATGGAACATATTGTAAGCTTGAGCAGTATCCCAAAACCTCATGGGTTGCTGCAAAGGGACCTCCAGTTGATCCATCCAACTTATCTAGCTTTACATGTGAATCTCCTCATTCTTCTAATGAGTCATTTGACTCTAACTATATACTGTTCAAAAATCAGAATGGTGAAGTATTTGCTAGATATGTTGGGACTAACTGCAGGAACGGTTCTCCTATGAAGAAAATCTGGGTTCCCAAAAGTTGCCTTGAACGTCTTCAGGCGAATGAACTCATGACACCACCTGTGAAGAAAAGGAACTCCAGATCAAATTCTTCATATGAACCAAATTCTTCATATGGATCCAAGTCCTCAGGTGGACCAAATTCCTCACGTGGATCAAATTCCTCAAAAGGATCAAAGTCCTCATATGATCATCATCGTGCTAACCCTTCTGTTTCGCAGGGTAGAGCTAAGGGCTATGAATATGTGTATTATTATTCAAATCATTATGTTCATAAGTCCTCGAAGAATTTCTCTTCTTATTCATATGCTTACCCTAACCCCTCTTATGTGAAACGAAGTGGACTGGTGTCCATGCCACCTTTCTCATATGGTGCTCGCAAAGTGATGAATTCTTTGCCACCCCTCCAGATGTGGGTGGTGAAGAAAAAGAACTAATCTCTTATGTTGGGCCAGGTCTCCAGTCATGCTCAAAACGACTGAAGAATTTGCTGGAGACCTGAACAGTGCCTGATAGGACGCAGGCTAATCATGATGAAATAAACCTTCATTTCTCATGTCCTCATATTGATTATCTGTTCTAATTGCTTGATGCAATTGACCTGATGATACTGATGTCATATTCTTCACTGATGAAGTATATGAGTTTGTAAGTTACACTAATTCATCTGCAGGATGATCAACCCAAAGCAAATGAGTGGGTCCTCGATAGTGGATGTACAATTCACATGACCGGTGACAAGAATCTATTGATGGACGCTCCCTTATCACCTTCACATCTGAAGCATATCATCTTCGCTGACAAAGGAAAAAGTCAGGTATTGGGTCTAGGTAAGGTTGCGATCTCTAAGGACATACACATGGACAAAGTCATGCTTGTCGAGTCCTTAGGATACAACCTCATGTCTGTCTCAATGCTTTGTGATCTTGATATGGTTGTTATCTTTGGCAAGTATCATTGTGTTGTGATCTTGGAAGCTGACAATTCCAAAGTCTTCGAAGGCTTTAGGAGAGGAGACTTGTACATTGTGGATTTCTCTACAGGACCACAGTCTGCCGTGTGCTTACTTGCAAAAGCTTCAGAAGGCTGGCTATGGCATCGATGACTTGGTCATGCTGGCATGACGAATCTGCACACGCTCACGAAGAAGAAGCATGTCACTGGCATTGAGAATGTCAAATTCCTCAAGGATCACTTATGCGGAGCCTGTGAATCTGGGAAGATGACAAAGGCCAAGCATCCAGCAAAGACTATCATGACTACCACTCGACCATTTGAATTGCTTCACATGGATATCTTCGGTCCTAATCATTATTCTGCTGTGACAAATGATGCATCTCTATATGGCTTTGTTATTGTCGATGATTATTCTCGTTACACATGGGTACACATTGTTACTTACAAACATGAAGTGCATGAAGTCTTCAAACGATTTTGCTCGAGGGCTTCAACCAACTTTGGTGTGAAGATCAAGCACATCAGGAGTGACAATGGAACTGAGTTCAAGAATTCTGGTCTTGATGAACTTGGTATTACTCATGAGTTATCTTCTCCTTATACTCCTCAACAGAATGGCGTCGTGGAGCACAAGAACAGAACTCTTGTTGAGATGGCTCGCACTATGCTTGATGAATACAAGACGCCTCGTCGTTTCTGGAGTGAGGCAATTGATACTGCGTGCCAAATCATCAACAGAGTATATCTTCACAAATTCTTCAACAAGACTGCTTATGAACTCCTCACTGACAAGAAACCCAATGTAAGTTACTTCAAAGTCTTCGGTGCTAAATGTTGGATTAGAGATCCTCATCACAATTCTAAGTTTGCACCGAAAGCACATGAGGGTTTCATGCTTGGTTACGGAAAGGACTCGCACACCTACAAAGTCTTCAACAACGTTCTTCACAAGGTTGTTGAAACTGTGGATGTGCGGTTCGATGAAACTAATGGCTCACAAAGAGAGCACCTACCTTCTGTAATAGATGAACCAGCACCTGAGGATTCTATCAAGTTCAAATCCACTGAGGATGTCATTCCTACTGAAGAATCTACTGAAGAATTCGTTCCAGAACTGATGAACGTCGAGTTGGAGCACCTGAAGAAAATGGTGCTGAGGAAAATGCTCCTGGAGAACATGCGGATCAAATTCCTCGAAGACAACCCGCTCATCCTCGCATTGCAAATGAAGTGCAAATCGAGAAGATCATCGATGACATTGAAGCACCAGGTCCTCTCACACGCTCAAAAGCTTCACATTTATCTAACTTTTGTGGGCACTTTGCATCTGTCTCTATCACAGAGCCCACTAAGGTAGATGAAGCATTTCTGGAGCCTGAGTGGATTCAAGCTATGCAAGAAGAATTACATCAGTTCGAGCTCAACAACGTCTGGGAACTGGTCAAACATCCAGATCCTCGCAAGCACAACATTATTGGCACAAAGTGGATCTACCGCAACAAGAAAGATGAAAATGGCCTTGTGGTGAGGAATAAGGCACGACTTGTAGCTCAAGGCTACACACAGGTTGAAGAAATTGACTTCGATGAAACTTTTGCACCTGTTGCTAGACTTGAGGCTATTCGCATATTACTTGCCTATAACCATCATGATATTATCTTACAACAAATGGATGTGAAAAGTGCATTCCTCAATGGTAAGCTTGAGGAAGAAGTATATGTTGCTCAGCCCCCAGGTTTTGAAGATCCAAAGAATCCCGACAAAGTCTTCAAGCTCAATATGGCCTCAAGCAAGCCCCTCAAGCATGGTATGATACTTTGAAGGAATTCTTCATGAAGAAAGGCTTCAAACCCGGTTCACTCGCCCCAACTCTTTTCACTAAGTCTTATGATGGTGAATTGTTTGTTTGCCAAATATATGTTGATGATATCATTTTTGGCTGTACTGACCAACGATATAGTGATGAATCTGCCTATATGATGAGTGAAGAATATCAAATGTCTATGATGGGAGAGTTGAAATTCTTTTTAGGTCTTCAAATTCGTCCACAGCGCAATGGAATATTCATATCTCAGGTGAAATACCTCAAGGACGTATTGAGGAAATTCGGCATGCAAGATTGCAAAGGGGTCAAAATTCCAATGCCCACAAATGGCCATCTATGCACTGATGAAAATGGTAAAGACTTCGATCAAAAGGTATACCGCTCCATGATTGGCTCTTTATTGTACCTATGTGCATCTAGGCCCGATATTATGCTTAGTGTTTGCATGTGTGCCCGATTTCAAGCTACACCGAAGGAATCACACCATAAGGTTGTGAAGCATATTCTTCGATACTTAGCTCACACACCAACACTTGGATTATGGTATCCCAAGGGCTCCACTTTTGATCTCATTGGATATTCAGACTTTGACTATGCTGGCGATCGCGTGGACCGCAAGTCAACATCTGGTACATGTCATTTCCTCAGACGATCTTTGGTCTGTTGGTCCTCGAAGAAACAGAACTGCGTATCTCTCTCCACTGCAGAAGATGAGTACATTGCTGCTGGATCGTGCTATGCTCAACTACTATGGATGAAGCAAACACTCAAGGACTATGGCGTCAACGTGAAGAATGTGACTCTCTACTGTGACAATGACAGTGCCATCAAGATTGCTCATAACCCAGTTCAGCACTCGAAGACCAAGCACATCCAAATTCGTCATCATTTTCTTCGTGATCATGTGTTGAAAGGCGACATCACCATCGACCACGTCAGCACTGAAGATCAATTGGCTGATATCTTCACAAAGCCCTTGGATGAGAAGAGATTTAGTAAGTTGCGGTGTGAGCTAAATATCCTAGAATCTTCGAATGTTCTCTGAAATGGACACACCTCCTAACACTTATGCTCACTTGATGACTTAGATGCGCAACACACCAAGTAACGTTTTTCTTCAATCAATGAGGACTAACCCTCTAAGTGTAAAGAAATTAATGAAGAAATTGATTCTCAGAGCCCTATGACAATTGTATGCGGTGTCTGAAATCAGCTTTTTATACGGTGGGTTACGCCACCAACCAAAGTTGAAAATCTTCAAATTGAGTTTTTCTTCGTTTTTGAAACTCCTCAGTTTTTGAAATTCTTCAACTTTGCATTGTCTTCACTCATTCCGGTGTTGTTCTTCATTCAAATATATATATATATATATATATATATATATATATATATATATATATGAGTTTTATGTCCTCTACAGCATTCACTTATTGTTATTTCTTCAAGTTGATTTCTTTTGCTAAGTGAATGTGATCGGACCCTTCCCCCTCTATGCTAAACTCAAACTAGTCTATTCACAAATTCCTCATATGCGTTCTATTTGAAACTCGTTCAAATTCTTCATTGTGTCCTTGACAGCTGAAGAAATTGCGAATGGAACTTTTAACTTATCTTATCTGAATTTTTGGCTTTGCCGCTCAAACCGTTCCACTTCTCATGACAATACTTATCTATCCACCCACGGTCCTACACGATCGCCACCTCTCAGTACGTGGGTGACACATGTCAAGCGAATGAGAAGAGGCCAGGGGCATGTTCATCCGATTTCCTCGGTTGAACAGTTTTTCACTCCCTCTATAAATACCCCTGTCTCTTCATCACTTCACTTTCACCTTGCTCGCACTCTCTCTCCCGCTCGAGCTTCCCAAAACCCTAGAGCCGCCGCTACTTCATCGTCGCCGGTGAGGAAGAGCTTCACTGCCTCGACCTCGTCGTCGTCGTACTCGCGCCGGTTGCGGATTTCTTCACTCCGCCGTCGCTGTAGCCGTCTTCCTCTGCCGAGTTAGGGCGTGGAAGATTTGACCTGACGAAGTTCACTTATGTTCTTCCCAGTTCGTCGTGTTCTTCACTTCGGGTAATTAAAAGTTACTTTTAACTGCTCACTTTGATTCTCAAGTTTTCCTGAAAATCTTCAAAAGTGTTTATTCTTCAATTCTTCACACACATAAACACCTCACATGTCATCTGCTCTTGATTCGTTTCTCTAAGCAATGATTTTCTTCAAGATTCCTCAATTGTGTGGATTCTCAATCTATACAACTCTGGAACCTAAGACAAAGTACGCTTAGTGAAATTCCTCAAGACTCATCTGGTCAAATTCCTCAAAACCTATTCTTTTTGAAAAACCTTCTTAGAACGCATATGACCTCTCCAAATTCCTCGCAACTATACTCTGTTCACAGGTACAAATGTTCGTTGCTGAATCACTAGGTTCTCATCAGCTTAACTCATTTACAGCGTTCCTCGAAGAAAAGTTGCACACCTGTTCAGAAACTTCAGTTGTTCATATTCCCCAGCTGAAGAAAATGGGTGACAAAAGGCCATAGAAGGGAGGAAAGAGGCCTGAGGTCAATACTGTGTTTGAAATCCCTGAGGACATATATAAGGACTACTGCACACCTGATGAAGCCAAATTCGGCAAAGAGTACAAGAATCAGCGCAAGGTGCACATACAAAGGATAGAGAGGAGATGGGCACGAGAATGGAGGGAGTACAGATATGTCACTCCCAAGTACATGAAGAAATTCGCACTCAACCCTCCATGCCCAAGACCTCCATCGGCACCAGGCCAGTTGGCAGATCCCACCAGCCTCAAGCGCGGTGAGGATTATCCTGATGAATGGCCAAAGCGCCAAGCCAAACTGGCTAAGCAAGCAAAGGAAGCAGTGAAGAAATTCAACACAGACTCTGCTGCTGCTGCTGCCTTCGCTGAGGCCTCTGCTAGTCAGCCAAGGAAGGCAATGCACAAGAAGCCTGCACATAAATCCAGTGCTTCACCTTTAATGCCCTCACGGCCAAGCTCCTCTGCTATGCCATCAAGGCCAGATTCCTCAAGGCCCTCACGGCAAATTCCTCATACTGCTCCTTCAAAGTCCTCAGCTCCTCCGTCAAAATCTTCAGATGCTCCGACAAAATCCTCGGCACCTGTGCATCTCGCCATGTGCCAAAGGACTCAAGGCTTCTCTATTTCCTCAGGAGCATCTGCAAGCTCCTCAGCTGCTCGAACTTCCTCAGCTGGTCCCTCACTGCTGAAGAAAAAGGCCACTGCTGGACGAGGCACTCGACCAAGTACTCACAAGAAGCAAGTCGCTTTCGAAGTGCCCTCTGATGATGATGAGGCGGATGATGAAGAACTTGCCGAAATCATCAGAAACAGGCAAGCAAGGGCCGCTAGAGCCAAAGGCAGCAATGTGCCACTGATGTTGGATCCAAAGTTGATTCTCGACTACATTGATCTGTGGCACAAGGATCCTAACACGCCTTTGCCGGAGATGAACCTCACTCCAGGTCAAAGTCATGTTCTGACTGCCTTCATTGAGGAAGAAAAATGGAAATTTGAACAAGGCAGAAGTTTGAAGAAAGCGCAGTACAAGAAACAGCGCTACCTCAAGGACAATGTCCTCACTCTCACTCCTGATCAGATCCTTGCCTTGCAAGTGGAAATCAAACAACTGAGCGATGAATTTTATTGCTACCATGCTGATTGGAAGGGCGCCAAGGTGCGTTTCGTCAATCTGACAAAGAAATTCACTTCAAGTGTTGCTCCACCTGTGCACGTCGAAGTTACTCAGGCTGAAGCATCTTCTCAGCCTACTGAAGAAAATGCCAGCACCGCTGATGACAATCAGGCTGCTGAAGAAAGTGAGAGTGCCAGGGCTGATGACTCCATTCCAGCCGCTGAAGATATTGCCAGCGCATCCACTAGTGATGTGCCTGAGGAAAGTGAACAAGTCAGGCCAACTGCATCAGTTGTGCCTGAAGAAAATGAACCAAAGTCCTCTGCACCTCCTGCGCCTACACCAACTCCAATCCTTCCATCTGCATCAAATGCGAAGAAGACCAAGGCTGCAGAACATGCAGTTGTGAAGAAAAGGAAGGCATCAACTTCTTCAAATTCTTCAGCTCCGAAGAAGATGAAGACTCTGATCAGTTCAATTGACAATCCAATTGATGCCGTTCCAGTCTCATCAATGCCATCAAAGGATCTTGTTCCATTTGGTGAAGATTATGTGATTCCTGATGAATCTGATGAAGAATCTCCTTCTACTGCTACGTCAGAGCAGTTGGACGAAGAAATTGAAGTGGATAAGATCCCTTCAACCCCATTCATTTCCTCACCTTTGCCTCAGTTTACTGCTGAAGAGGCAGGTGTTGAAGAAATTGAAGAGGAGGATGTGGACATTGGCTGTACCACTCCTGTGCTCAATGATGACTTTTGGGACAGTCAAGATCTCAACTCTCCAATGTTCACTCCCCTTCAAGCTATTCCTCAGCCCCCTACCGCCACTGAAGTGCAAATGGGATCTGAAGAACCTCATGCAACCCCAAGTGTTCATAAAGAAATTCCATCCAAAAAGCAATTGTCAACGAAGAATTGATGACCCAACCTGAAGCTGTAGAAGAGCCTGAAATTCCTCAGCTTGAGGAACCTGAGATTGCGATTCCTGAAGTAGTGCTGCAATTGACTGACACTCCTCAGCCCAAGCCAAAGGATCCTTTCTCCAAGAAGCAAAAATTCAAGGCTGATGATTTCTTTAGCAAGCACGTATTCTTCACGGAATTCAACCCCTATGACAATGCTCGTCTTAGAAGGAAGCATTTCTGGACTGCCAACCAGGCCAACTTCTATTCCTTAGTGCTCTTCAACAAGGACAAAGTCTTCGATCATGCGCATATTCCTGATGTGGACATGGAATCCATGCCTTGCTTCTCTCAAGTCCTCAGCATGATTTATGACGCTGGCTTGCTCAATTTCTGCTCTGACATAGTTGATTGGAATGAAGAACTTATTCTTCAGTTCTACGCAAGTTTGCGTATCACAGGCGATGCTGCTAACGTCAACTCATGGGTGTTGGACTGGATGACTGAAAACACTCATTACAAGGCACCAGCCTCTGAATTGCTTCATGCCCTACCAATCAGTCCTCCACCTGACGGTGCTCGTTGTCTTTATGATGAGCCTGAACTCACTGATCACTATATGCAAGTGCTCATGAAGCCGCTGAAGCCGGGACAAGCTCCAAGGACCAAATTCCTCGTGAAGGAATTGCTCTATGCACCAAGAACAATCTACCGCATTCTGACGAAGACCATGAGTCCCATCAAAGGCCATGACTCATCTGATGATGAAATTATCGGAATGATGAAGAACATGCTTTTCAACATCATGCATGGCATTCCCATAAATTATCATGATTTCTTCATGAGGACTCTGGTGAATGTTGCACTTTCTCCATTTGAGCTAAAGCCTTACGCGCCGTGGATCATGAGATTCCTCAGAACAAGGTCTTCACTCAACTACAAGGCTGATTTTCAGAATCACCTCATCTACTTGCCCCCTATTGAAGTCCTCAAGCGGACAATTTCCTCATCTGATGAGAAAGGCAAGTCACCAGCCGTTATCGATGAAGGCATTCGTCCATTGGATGGTCAGTTCCGCAAAGCTGCATCTTACTCCACCAATGATGACTCTGCCACTCATGATACTACTGCCAATGCTACCAAGACAAGTCCTCAAGCTACTGCTCCTCGTGTGCTGAAGGATCGTGAACTGCTGATAAGTCTTCACCAGAAGGTGGATCGCAACCACAAGTGGGTTAAGAATCAGTTTGGTTCTATTCTTCACAACATGACTTCCACACATAATGCAATGAAGAAAAACCACTACTACCTCCATGAAGTGTTTGATCGCACCTGGGCTATTCTGTCACATCTATATGGTGAAGAAGATCTGAAGCAAATGGGCTTCAAGGAAGACTTTGACTGGTCTGCTCCTCCACCAAAGAGATTCAAGAGGGTCAAGGTTCCTTCCGTGGTGGCCAGCTCATATTCTTCATCACGCGCCACGGACGAGCATGAAGACTTGGACGACACTGCAGCAGGCCCTACATCGACTCAAGACCCTGACAACGCTGGCGCTCATCCATCTTCATGATATTCTTCAGGGGCGTTAGTCCTCAGTTTCAACCCTTTTGGTCATTCGATGACAAAGGGGGAGAAATTTGAGTTAGTCTTCAAGCGGGTCTATCTTATATGGGCGTTTTTTTGCTAAGTTACAACTCTCGTTCTTCTGATGACTTTGCTGGATCGAGTTGTAATCTTAAACTCTATGGTGGCCTAATACTTTTGTTGTGTTCTTCTGCATGCTTATTCCTCATTAATGTTAATGCACGCATGCTGACTTACATCAGTCACCATATTTCATCATGCATTTCAAATTCTTCATATTATATATCAAATGCGTGTATGAATTACAAGATATAGGGGGAGATCTCTATGATTATACTCTTCAAGTGTGCATTGCTTCAAAAGCAAATTCCTCACTATGCACATCTTCAGGGGGAATTCTTCTATATCTTGCAATCAAATTCCTCAATATCAGTATTTACACTTCATATATTTATCCCCATTGAAAACTTAACCTATATTGTCATCAATCACCAAGAAGGGGGAGATTGTAAGTGCATCTAGTGCCCCTTAGTGATTTTGGTGTATTGAAGACTTATAGGTTAAGGGACTGATGCGTTTGTGAGTGTACACGGGTCTATAAGTCTATGAGGAGTTTCATATTTACAGAGAAAGTCAACCCCTAAAAATGAAGTTCTTTAACTAAAGACTTTGGATCTCTGAAGACTTTCTGAAGACTTTGAAAGTGAAGAAATTGGTGTGACCTTGAAGACTAGGCAATCATTCGAGGTACATGAAGCTTGAAGACCTTTGTTTTCATAGTTTCATTTTCTCTTTCTTGAGTCATAGGAAACACCGTACTGTTAAAGGGGTCGAGGAAATACTAAGGAAAATTTTCCATGTGATGCTCAACTCAAAATCCTACACCTACCAATCCCTTCGGGTGAAGCCATTGGAAATCTCATACAGTTCAGTCATATTCTTCAGTGACAGAGACAAAGTTCTTCTGGTCTCTGAGGAATTTGTTCTGACTGAGGAGTTAGGAATTCACTAGTGTGAATTGCCTACACAGTGAGGAATATGATAGGCCTGAGGATTTTGATAGTCAAAATTCCGACCGTTGTTGTGCTATGTGCCAGCAGTTCCAAAATATCTACCCACCTAACGGTCATATCAGACAAGGGCATTTATGTCTTATCATGTCGGGCTGCTCCCTAGGCTATAAACAGCCGCCCCCTTCAACCACTAGCTGGTTGGCTGCTCCGAGAGAAACTGACACTTGTCAATTGAGAGCATCGCATCCTCCGAGGACTTTGAGCGAAAATCATCAAGTGAGGAAAATCCAAAAACCCAACACCTACAAACCCAAAGTGATTGAGCATCACTTAAGAGATTGATCCTACGTGGATCCGACACTTGTTTCCTTTGAAGACTGTGCTTCTTCCAGACGGTTAGGCGTCAAGGTCTAGAGCATCCAAGAGGAATTGTGGATCGCCGAGTGACCGAGTTTGTGAAGGTTCGGAAGTCACCTGAAGACTTACCACCAGTGATTGGGCGAGGTCTGTGTGACGTTAGCTCAAGGAGGATACGGTGAGAACTGTGTGTCCGGGACTGGGTGTCCTCAAGTTTAAATACTCAGCCACTCCAACCAGATGTACAACTGAGACAGCAGTTGGAATTGGTCTACCAAATCGTTGTCTTCACCAAGCCTACTGGTTCTATTTCCACAACTCTTTCATTTCCTCATGTCTGTTGTTGTGTGCTTGTTCATATCTATTTGAAGACTTTGACTGAAGACTTTCTCAATTTCCTCAGATCAATTTCTTCAGTCTGTCTATCTTCTTTCTTGTGTTATCCTGTGTTTACGCTTTCTGTACTCTGTGCTTGTCTTCATTTCATCATGATGACTATGCTTGTGTTCTGTTATGTTTACTTCTAAGTACTTACTCCGCTGCAAGTAGTTCTTCATTTAGGAATTTCCTCACCAGCAAATTCCTCAGCGAAGAATTCATAAAAATTACCTATTCACCCCCCCTCTAGTCGATATAACGCACTTTCAAACGCCCCTCGCCCTCCTGCTTCTCCTCCGCGCCTTGTTCTCGTGTCTCCGGACTCGTCCCCAACCCACCTCCATGCCCCACCAGACCCCTGCCTCCTCTACTCGCGAGCCTCGCCGTTTGCTGCCTCTTCGCGAGCTCCCCATGGTCGTGCCTTCCATCGATAGCTGCTGCTCCCTGCTCCTCCACCAAGCCAAGCTCTCCATTGTCATCCATGCCCTCAAGCTCCAGCGCCAGCCCCGCCTTCCTATGCCACCTCTTCAACTCCAGCGTCTCGAGCAAGCTGCCATGGTCACGGCTTTCATCTTCCCCGCACCAGCGTCGCCGCTGCGCCACCTTGCCTCCTCGGTTGTTCAACCTCCAAGCCACCACCACGCATGTCGGGCGGTCTTCATACCCCATCACTACTAGGGAAAAGCCTATACACAAAATCTTACCAGCTGCAGCTTTAAAATAAGGCGTTGCTGCTAACTAGCAGTAGCGCGTGCGTGCAAAACACGCTGCTGAAATAAATGTATCAGTAGCGCGCCCGGTCTAAGGCGCGCTACTGCTATAATTGCCACGACGCCGCCGTGAGGCTAGTTCTAGGAGCAGCGCGTTAATATTAATAGCGCTGCTGGTACGGATCATAGTAGAAGCGCGTTTGCACAATAACCGCTACTGCTAACTTTATTAAAAAAATTAGTCCCACCTCGCTCCGTGAAGGGAGTTTGTACCACCCTAAATATGTTACTTCTCAAACTTTCACAAGCTCTTCATTGAACTCTATGCGTATAATTTGTGGCCGCAATATGAGTCTTCACCAGTTCCTAAACTGGTGAGAACTCATATTGACAAATCAGATTGTACACAAAAAGATCATTAATGATCAATGTATTTTTGATGTCTATTTTTACATGCTGACACATAGCAGTAGCGTCTTCTTTTTGAAAGGCGCTACTGCTAGGTCGTTTAGCAGTAGTGCCTTTTGCTATAGCGCGCTACTGCTAAGCCATTCCATCTCCCCCCTCCTCTAGATCTATCTGATCCACACTCACTCGATCTCCCCCTCACCCACGCCGGTCCTCCCCCGTCACCCCTCCTCCAATCTGCGCCGCCGTCACCTCCTCCTCCTTGTTGGACTCGGTACCAGCATCCTCCTCCGTCCTCCCTCCAGTGTCTCCGCTGGCCGACCCTCCTCGCTCTGCTTTCCTCCTCCGTTCTCCCTCCACTCGCCGCCAGCCGGCCCCTCCTCGCTCTGTCTTCCTCCTCCGTCCTACTCTCTTCTCCCTCCTCGAGTCGCCCCTCCTTCTCCCTCCTCCCTCCTCCATCCACAACCCCTCCTCCCTGCTACATTTTGATTTAGTAGGCTTGTTGATTTAGTTGATTGAGAACATTTTGATTTAGTTGATTTAGTATGCTAGTGGATTTAGTAGGCTAGTTGATTTAGTTGATTTAGTATGCACCATTTTATTGTTATTTTTTCTGTACATGGATAGGTAGATGCTTTTGTTTTTTTGTAATAAGTTATTTTTTGGCAAAATGTAGGTGCCAATTTAGTTAAATTTGCCACTTGTTTTTTAGGAAAATGGCGCCACCACCATCACCACTATGTCGACTGTGCAAGTCAAGGTGCGCCAGCAGCCTTGCAACTGGCAAGCTGTTCGGCATCTACTTTCAGCCGAGTTTTTGTCATGCGGTGGTAAGAAATTAGATGAAATGTAACAACTATTTTATTTTTAGTGTTGGCATTACTGCATTGTGTCATTTTGCTTTTTTTACACAGATTGTCCCATGCAATGTGAGGTTGAAATTCAACAAGCTAACAGGAGACACTGTGACATTTGAGGCTCCTGGGGGCCGTACACTATGGAGGTCGAGAAAGGAGACAATATGTCGCAGATTGAAGGAGATGGATGGGCTTGTTTCCTTGCCCGTATGCGTCTTACTGGTGGTGAGTTGATCATCTTCTCCTTCAGAGCAGAAAGACCCAAGTTGGCTGTCATTTATCTCAACCTGGTGGAAGATGATGAAGATGACGAAGATGATGAAGATAATGAGGACCCACTCGATGAAGATGATGAGAACCCACTTCATGAAGCCATCGAGGCTCAAAGAATGAGGCTGAGTGAGGAGGAGGTGTGCAACCTATGGGACATAATTCCGCCACGTGATGACTTTGTCGGGGTGCCATTCGTGACCCGCCTGACAAGTACCATGGTCGATCGGCATGAAATGGTATGTTATATGTACTGACTGTACTAATTTGATGATATATATATGCTTCATTATTATACTTACAAAAGCTTTAGTGTAGAGTCTGATCACATGCTTATTAGTGTAGAATCCAAGGAACTATTAATAGTGTAGATAATCCCTATATACTTATTAGTAGAATTCATGATTAGTTAGTACAACTACATAGTACTGTGTCTTTTGATAGTGTAGAAATCTAGACTTAATAGAAATATATTTGCAAGAGTATGTGCGAGGCTATTTATTAATTGATATGTTTTTCTTATTCAGAAATTGCCAAAGAACCTATGTGTGAGTTGTGGTATTGAGCCTGATGAAGAAGGCTCAGCTGGACTACGCCTTACCGCAAGGGGCTCCGTCACCACCTGTACTTATCGCATGGACACAGGCGGTCGCACACACTTAAACTCGGTTGGGTGGAAGAGATTCCTCGTTGGCAAGAATCTTCGTGTTGGACAGGCCATCCTAATTACTACCAGGAACACCCACCGCCCAGGCTTGAGGATGCTGATCGTCGTTGATATCATCTAGAACTACATATGTCTGTGTGGCTATATCATCTAGAACTACATATGATGATCACCTTGTACTGCTTGAGGATGCATGTTCAGTATATATGAAATTGTTATCTAGTACTCCCTCCGTTCCAACTTACTCGTCGTGGTTTTAGTTCAAATTTGAACTAAAACCATGACGAGTAATTTGGAACCGAGGGAGTACTACCTAGTACCTATAATGCTTTATGAAATTGATATCTAGTAGTACCTAGTATCTAGAAATTGCAGTTTATTGAAGCTGAAATGGGGTAAATGATGACGATATAGCAGTAGCGCGGGGCCAGGAAATCACTACAGCTAATTAATAGTAGCGCGCTAAGGAAACGCGCTGCTGATATGGTCCATAGTAGTAGCACGGGTACAGACCGCGCAACTACTATCAGTTAGCTGTAGCGCCTTATTGGTAGTGCGGCTGCCCGCGCTGCTGATAGCCTCAAAACCCGCGCTACTACTAGGGTTTTCCTTAGTAGTGCATGGATGCCAAGGCCGACCCGTTGCTACCGTGCACAACCTCTGCCGCTGCCTTGTTGGCCTCGGCTTCGAGACCACCATGTGTGGTCAGAACCACACCAAGTTGCTGCATGTGCATCTCCAGTGCCTTGCTAGCGTCGTGCATTTTGTGAAGTTCCATGAGTCGGAACTGCAAGAGCAAGTCCAATGACCACCCATGGGATTTTTGCCAAGTTCCAGAATGACTATGAACCTCTACTGCCACCTACGGAGCCGACAAGACCGAGAACGCCAAGTACCCGGCGACCCTAGGATTCGTCAAGTTCATCTACGACCCATGTACCACTACCGTCGCCGTGTACAACTACCGTCGACCACTAGTTACTTGGATTTGTCAAGTTCCTCTTCGAGACACTACTTCCCACAATGTCCGTGAATGACTACTTCCCTCAATGAACTCAATCCGCTTTGTAATGCACGCTTTGAAGGTATAACCCCGAGACGACCGTCCGTGGACGAATGCATGTGTTGTATGAGATGCTCGCATTTGTGCTGTGCACGACCCTTGTATGCCTTGCCGCCGACACATGGGAACCCAGCAACCAGGATCACCCCATCATCTTGCATGGCACGTTCACACCAACCCTTTCTTTTTAACTGGCAATCTCGTCGAGTTGCCGGATCATCGGAATGTTGTCATGGCACCATTTCCGTTGTCGTTGTCGTGGCACCCCTTTCCTTTCCACCATGGTGACAAAACGCTTCATATAATGCTCATGTCAACATTTTCTTAAAATTGCATAAAACTTGAATATGTCATCCGCATCATGATAACAACATTTGAAATGTTTAAAATTGTTGTTTGCATTAAATTGCTAAATAACATATGGGCATTTTCTAGAATTTTTGTTTGTGTTTCCGACCTCGTTTAAACTTGCCTAAATAGTTAGTTTACTTATGCTTCACCTCTTGCCATGTCAACCAACATTTAATCTTGTCTTGTTCATAAACAATAGCGAACTAAATAATTGAATGTGGTGTTTCGTCAATACGCAACTCATTGCATATTGAGCTCCACTTATTCTATAGTATTGTTTGTTGCACTTTTCCAGGCCATGCACATTTAAACCAGACATGCATCATACTTATTTGTGCATCATGCCATGTTTATGCTTGTGCATTTACCATGTTGTTTGCTTCTTTCTGGTTGTGCTTCTTCTCGATAGTTCTGGTTATGTTGCGATTGTGAGGATTCGTTCGACTATGCCCATTCGTCTTCTTCATGGAGTCGATCTTCTTCCTAGCGGGATTTCAGGCAAGATGACCGTCACCTTGGATCTCACTACTATCATTGCTATGATAGTTGTCTCAATGCTATCGCTATGTCACGCTTCCTACCACTTGTTTATCAAGCCTCCCTATATGCCATGAAACAGCCTCTAACCTTTTCCACCATCCCAGCAAACCGATGTTTGGCTATGTTACCGCTTTGCTAAGCCCCTCTTATAGCTTTGCTAGTTGCAGGTGCAGTTGCAGGTTGTTCCATGTTGGGACATGGATATCATGGATATTTTGGAATATCACAATATCTCTTATTTAATTAATGCATCTATATACTTGGTAAAGGGTGGAAGGCTCGTCCTTTTGCCTGGTGTTTTGTTCCACTCGTGTCGCCTTAGTTTCCGTCATATCGGTGTTGTGTTCCTTGATTTTGCGTCCCTAACACGATGAGGGTTTATGGGCCACTCTTGACAGATTGCTTTGAATCAAAGTCTTCCAGCAAGGCCCAATATTGGTTTTACCATTTGCCTAATAACAACTAAAACTTGCATAGGGACTTTCCGGACCCCGAGGACTTAATCAACCCCCGGGCCAGTGCTCCTCATGAGTGTTGGTCCAAACTAGAGCAGCTTGCGGCGCCACCCCTTGGCAACTTGGGGTTTTTGGTCGTTGTAACCATATCTCATCCATTGTTGCCTGAGACGAGATACGCGCGGCTACTATCAGGGTGTCAGCACGCCCGGAGGTCTTGCTGGATTTGGTTTACCATTTGTCAAAATGTCTTGTGCACCGAGATCACGAGTCTGATCGGAAGTCCGCGATGGAGGATTGCCTCTACGGATCGTGAGCTTGTCATGGGTTAAGTTGGGATCTGTAGGGTTTAAACTTTTGAGAGTCGTGCCCGCGGTTATGTGGCAGATGGGAGTTTTTAATATTCGGTTGTAGAGAACTTGACACGAGATCTGAATAAAAATACACCAACCGCGTGTGTAACCATGACTGTCTCTTTTCGAGTGAGTCGAGAAGAGAACACGATGGGGTTATGTTTGAACATAGGTAGTTCAGGATCACTTCTCGATCATCACTAGTTTGCGACTATTTGCTTAGTTTCTCATCTTACTCTTGTACATGTAAGTTAGCCACATACAATGCTAGTGTTGCTGCAACCTCACCACTTATCCATTCCATACCCATTAAGCTTTGCTAGTCTTGATACCCATGCACTAGAAAAAAATACACTTCCATGATGATACGTGTTTGTCACAGTAGGTCACGTTTTCTATCATGCATGCACATCCATGATGATTTTATGACAATATCAAGATAGTCATACCTGTGTTGTCGTAGAAGTGTTCCATGACATTACCAAAATTATCATCATGGAAGTGTCCACTTCCATGACGATAAATCACGCGTCATAGAAGTGCATTCGTCAAGGGTGACCGACATGTGGCATCCATCGTAACGTCTCGCCGTTAAGCTATCGGGTCAAGTTTTGGATCCGATAACCCATTAACAGCCCTGATCAATGGGGATTTTCCACGTGTAAAATCATCGTTGGCTGGTGGAAACACGTGTCGGCTCACCGTTGGGACAGCTGTCATCCACTCATTGGACCAAAGGTGCCTATGATACGTCGACACGTGGCACGGCCCAACAGAGGCCATTGCTCTGAAAAGGTCGGTCCGTTTGAGTTGGTCAAAAGGTGGCGGGCCAGCCCACGGAAAGCCTGTTAACGGCCTGTTCGCATATAGCCCATTTACAGCCCGCTAACCCAGGGCCCGTTATGACATATCCGAATTAGGCCCAGTAGCGTCATCTGGGCCGTCCAATATGATTCCATCCCGTTTTAACTTCTGGCCCATGTATGGCCCATGACATCTTTCGGCCCATATGATGCCCTTTGTACCTCTTGGCTCATTAACGGCCCGTGGTGAAACTGGCCCGTAATGAACAGTGTATCACTTTATACCCATTAATGACCCATTATTCCATTGGGCCGTTTCCAGCCCATGTTATCTTTCGGCCTTCTCAGGGCCCATTTATTCTTGGGCTCATTTCCAGCATTCGTTTACTTACGTCCCATTATTGTCATTTCCTGCTTGTGGGCCAAATTCAGCCTGTGGTTACAGTCGGCCCGTTTGTGGATCGTTAATACATTGGGCCGTTTTCATAGCGCCATCAAATACGGCCGATTAACGATGGCCCGTTATGGCCGTCCCATGAACGGGTGATTCCAACTCTAGCCCGTTTACGGCCATAATGCGGTCTGTTATTGGCCCATGTATGGCCAATCGATCATACGGCCCGTAGAAGGCCCATTGATAATATGGCCCGTAAAAGACCCATTGTGTCTACGGCCCATAGAAGGCCCATTGTTTCTATGACCCTTAGAAGGCCCATTGTTTCTACGGCCCGTAGGAAGCCCATTGTAACTACAGTAAATATGTAGCCCATTGTTATTGTGGCCTAGTTTTAAAAAATAGGTTATTGCAGCCACCAGCAAACCGCGGAAAAAGAATTGCACTGACTAGAAGCAAACAAATAAACAAGACAATAAGGAAATAAATAAGCAAGTAACTTACACTAGGCTATCACAGCTATTACACATATTACATCCACTGGGCATCAAAGTTCGCCACCAGTGCAAATATAGGGAACAAAGCAGCATATCATATACACTGGTTGTCAAAGTTGGCGACCAGTGTAAATAAATGCTGCAGGAAAACAAGTCCAGAACTGAAACCACTTCAGAAGAGCTCAAGAAACAATATCCTAGGTACCCGTAATGCTGGCAAGATGCTTAGCAAGCTTATTAACTTTCTCTTGTTTGGCACTTAAAACCTCTAGCACTTGTTGTTGCACCAGAAAGTATGAATCTGAATTCTGCAGGGATTTCCTCAGTCCTTCGGCTTCCTGTCACATAACATCTGATCGATGTATTTCAACTTGAAGTTGAGACTCAAGAAGCCGAACTGATTCAGGCAGCAACTTCGAAGAGCTGGTGCCAGCATTGGTAGCCAGTAACTCGAACACTACATCAAGACGGGACTTTGGAGTTGTCTTAGTGTCTTCAATATAGTTTTTATCAGCTTTCTTGGAGATCAACAGGGATGTCTCACTATCTTGAAACGTATCTGCATTACTACCTTTACCATTGCATAACGGGGTACTCTTCTCCAATATTTTATCCGTGTTCTAAAAGAGAAACAAACAAACACATCCCATGTTTACAATGTAGTATATGAAACTCATTTTGGTAAACCAGTTTAGTAGTAAGGTCGACAGGATAACAACATGAAACAAACATATATCTATGTAGTATGGTCACTGTATGGTCTATATCATTCTAGTTTAAGTTGCCAAATCAAGATAGATATAGATCGAATCATATCTACTTAAGAGAAAGCAGCATAGACAGAATATAAGTGTGGGAAACTACACAGCAATAACAACACTTGTAATGTGCATGGCATGAGTACATAACTGTTTATTCAATTGAAAATGAAATCAACATAGAGCAAGTTACAACAGCAAACACGTTAAAGAAACAGGTTCAAAACATACCTGTTGCACCATTGGAGTTTCAATTGCATCCTTCAAATTGAAATTAGTTGGTATGAGTAAATACAGTGATGCAAGAGCAAAGTAGTATGAACCATAGCTACGGAACCTGACCTGAGAACAATTTTTCTTCTGCTTTAAGCATTGACTTGGGGTTCGGAGTGGTGGTCCTTGTGCTTTTGGCACTGTAGTTGCCTTACTAACTGCTCATGTTTCAGTTCTTTGTGGTGGAGACGGTGTTGTGTCAACTGGAACTAGGTTACTATCTGTTGGGGTTGGGGTTAGAAGGGGTGTAGCTGGTTCTCTGTCCAACTAGGCAGGGGTACAATCTGTGTGAGTCTGGGTAATGTGTGGTGGGGTTGGTTCTTGGGCAAGTACAACCGTGGTTCTATCTGCATTGACAGGTAGCACGATCTTTTCTGAAGACCGTGTTTTTACTTCCACAGATACTGCCATCACCCCCTCCAATTGAAATGGCCGATAAACAAGAAAAGTAATTAAATGTACAGACATTGTAAGATAGACAGGTGCAAATAGTAGGGAAGAAGACAGGGCATGAAATAATTCACATTTATGTTGTCTAACCAAACAGAATAGCAGGACATAATTTCACATATATGTGGCTAATTAAACAGGATAGCATGACACAATTTCACATGTATGATGGCTCACTAAATAGGATAGAATGACATACTTAAAAATATAATGACTATGTAAACAAGATGACATGATATAACTATATGATGTGTCTATTAAAGTGGTTGGCATGCCATAAATCACAAACATGTCGTCGATGGAAACATGATGGCATGATATAATTCACGGATAGAATGACATAATTCAAAATATGATGACTATGTAAACAGGATGAGATGATATAACTATATTATGTCTTTAGAAAATGGGTTGGCATGCCATAATTCATATACATGATGTCTATGTAAACATCATGGCATGATATAATTCAAATATATGATTTATATACTAAGCAAGTGAGCAGAGGACAATCGCATATATGATGTGTCAACTAAGGAGATGGCATTCAATATTGTGTATACGATGTAAAAACTAAGCATTGCAATACAACATATGCATGATATGAGTAATATAACCCTGCCAAGTTTGAGCATACACCTCAGGGGGATAATAGGACTGGTCATCTTCCTCTGAATCCTCCTCTGAAGAGCTATCTGTAACCAGCAAGATATCTACTTCAGCAGTTAGCATGGTGTGCTCTGAAGACCTTGTTTTCACTCTAGATTTATCCATCACCAATTCAAATGGCTGATGCACTGGAAGAGCAGTTGAATATACAAACATTGTCGACAAATGCAATGAGAAATACAAAAAAAAGGATGACATGATATAATTCACACATATGACATTTGGCTAAACAGCATGGCATTGCATAATTCACATATATAATGCCTTGCAACAAGATAGCATTGCATAATTCACATATATAATGTCTTGCAACAAGATGGCATTGCATAATCCACATATATGGTAATTAGACACTAAATAGGTGGCATTCACACAAAGCATGTCTATACTAAGCAAATGACATAGCAATGCAAGATACCATACACACGATATGAGCAACATAACCCTGCCAAGTTAGAGCATGCACCTCAGTGGGGGGGGGATAGGACTGGTCATCTGTCTCTGAATCCTCCTCTGAGGAGCTATCCGTAACCAGTATGACATGCGCTTCGTCAGATAGCATTGTCTGCTCTAAAGACCTTGTTTCCGCTCCAGATTTTTCCATGATCGTGCCGAATGGCTGATGCATAGGGAGAGTAATTGAATGTACTCAAATTGTTTACAAATTTAACACGTAATAAAAAAATGATGGCATGATATAATTCAGATATAAGATGACTGGCTAACCTGGGTGGCATTGCAAAATTCACATATATGATGCCTGGCTAAACAAGATGGCATTGCATGATTCACATATACGATAAAGAAACTAAACAGATGGCATTGACACAAAGCATGTCTAAACTAAACAGATGACATATTTGATGTATACAATAAGCAACGCAAGGCACCATATGCATGATATTACCAACATCAGCATGCCAAGTTAGAGAGAAGACCTCAGGGGGTAAATAGGAGTGGTCTTCTCCTTCTGAATCCCCCTCAGAATAGTGATCTTCCCCTTCATTACGATCCGAAATGGGTGGCTGGGGTCCTGCCTTTGCGCCCACCATGGAGCGACATCTGCATGAAATTTTATTGCCACGCAAGGCTTGTCTCTTTTGCTCTACATGTTCAGTTCCAATGTGTACAATAACTGACATGCATAGGAATAAAACATAGTGAGATTATGTAAGGAGTGCATGCACAAATCCAGAGTGATGGTAGCAAACTGTGGATAGACCCAAAACCAATGATAGCAGGCAGATAATAGCTTTAGTTAAAAAATTCAGATAATGGCTCCTTTAATGTTTGTTTGCACCCAACATGAAACTCATAGTAGACACCCGAGATTAACCAGATAGTAGACAGATAGTACTGATTGTTGCCCCAATATGTACCCCACAACCATTTAAAAACTCAAGTTTTAGCATTACTTTGGACCTGACTCGGAGTCTAATAGGTGATAACGATGATAAAGTAGCATGCCATCATATTAAGCGATGAATAACGTAAGCAGACATGAAAGAGTGCGACCTCTCTTGCGGACCCGTGTAGTCCTCAAGGTCATCTGCTCAGTTGAAGATGGTAATGCAGTTGTCGTTGCTACCGGCGGCGGGGAAGAAGATCTGAGGCGGTAAAAGATAGTCTGGAGAGCGGATCCCTGCTGTGGTGAACCCTTCTGTCGTTGGAGCAGCTGAGCTGGGGTGGAACACAACACAGCAGGAGTAGGACAAACCACACAAGGTTTTCTTTTACACATATCTGTAACAGAAGTAATTGTGGAAGGGCTTGTTTGAATTTGAGGATTCTAACAATGTAGGGATGGGAAATAGATAGGAATAGGATAGGAATGCACGTGCAAAATAGAGAATTTAAAAACATAGGATTTCTGCCAATCTGGGTGTTTGATTCACAAGAATTGGAAGATCACACGATGCAAAGAAGCATGGTGAGATTAAGTCAAACCACAAGAAAATGTACGGTTATAATGCTATTATGCTACTATCTCTTAGTCTTGTGCTTCATGAATAGGAATTTGAAAAGGAGGAAAAGTGGAAATTAAAATTCCTACGGTCTTTCTTTCAAGGAGACACTAAAGGACCAAATCCTACAGTTTTTCTTTCTCCATTCCTTTGAACCAAATTCATGAATAGTAGTACCATAGGAAACTTTCCAATTCCAATGGTTTTTCCTTCACTTTTCCTTTCAAGCACTGGCGATTCTAGTAGGCAGGCTTGAGCAAGGAAAAGCCTACAGTAAAAAAATGTTTTGTGCTACTTCTATTACTTTGGACCCAGGCCACTGCCCTACTAGCTCAACTCCCAGGTCCATCGACAAATGCACAGCTCAAACGCGTAGAGATAAATAATGATGGCGTTCAAGAGAGTCCATCACGGATAGCTAAGTTGCCTGGTACCTCACTGCTTGTCATATAGTAGGATAAAATAATCATATTTCACGTTCCTACGTGTGCTCAGTGGACAATATATATAACATGTAGAGTAGAAAAGAGATACAACAACTGTACAACCTCTTTGGCAAAGCCAGGTTGATCTCAGCGTGATTGGGTTGGTCGGTGAGGATGCTCCGGTTGACTTGGCTGTCGGAGGAGGGGAAGAAGATCTTAGGCATCTGGAGATGGAGACTGGGGTATTGCTCCGCTGTGATGGAGGGTTTCGGTGTTGGAGCAGCTCCGGTGAGTTGTACGACGATGAGGCTGAAGCAGGACAAGAGAGACAATGTTAACCTGAGTGGAATTCTAATAGCATCTCTAATAGATGACGTAAAATACATAACCACAAAGTGCTAGATGTAATATACATCAGCCGTTCATCTCTAAATTTAACTATCAAAAATGAATTTAACTATCGAAACTGAACTTAACTGTCGAAACTGAATTTTGCTGTCGAAACTGAAATTTACTGTCAAAACTGAACGAACTAGTAGCAGAAAAGCAACAGCAGCAGCGCGTGCGAGAGCCAGGGCAGCTGGTCGTGTACCAGCATCAGGTGAGGCTACACGTCAGTCAACTGACTTCTTCATCTCTCATCAGTTGATTTTCCAGCCGTTGGATACAAAATCAAGGGCCTGCAGTTCATCTTCAACCTCCACCCCCCTGAGACGCAAGCCACCACCGGCCAAACAGCCGCCCCCCGCCACCCACAGCCGGCGGTGCGCCGCCCCGCCCGCACCGAAACCACTCCCCACCGCCAGTCCACCGCCGCCCCGGCCATCCCTCTATGCCCCCCTGTGCCGAGCTTTTTCTCCGGTGATCCCCACGCCACCGCCCAACCACCTCCGGTGACCACCGCCCCCACCCTGAACCCTAAGATAGATAGTGGGGTACCTCTCCGGTGAGCCCCCCTCCCAGCTGCGGCTGGTTCTTCCTTAACTCCGGCAAGCCCCCCCTCCCCTGAAAATCGACTGACCCAAAAGTCGATTCAGTCGACTAAAGTGTAGCTAAATCGAAGCAGCATCGCAAGCAAGAGCAAGAGCGAGAGCAGCAGCGTGAGCAAGAGCAAGCACAGACCAGGCAGGGGACCGAGAGCAAGAGCAGAGCAGCAGCGCGAGCGAGAGCTAAAGCAGCAGAAGCTCCTACTGATGTGGATGTCGCCGTCGAGGGAGCGACATCATGGAGGAAGTGGACGGCGACACCGCTGTGGATGGAGCCGTGTCGTGTCGACTTGGGACTGAGCGCCGGTAGCACCGTGAGATCGAATCAAGAAGAAAATGCGGCGAGTAGTGTACAACCTCTTTGGTGGCGTGGATTAGGCCGCAAGTTCATCTGAGGAAACGGTGATGCTGCTGCTCTTCTGATGGTGTAGGTGAAGAGGGCGGTGTGGGAATGGAGGTGGCACGAAAGACGAGGGAAACATCGGGACAGCTCCTTGGAGGTGGAGGGCGGGGTGGCTAAACTAGCGGGACGACGAGATCGACGACAGATCCTCATCTGGTACGGTGGATGAGGGACGTCGAGGTGTTGATGTTGACGATGTCGTCGGGGAAGAGGCTCCGGATGGGTGGCGGACAGAGGAGGGTGTGGGGCTTCGCGGGTTTTCATGGCCTCGGTGTACGAATGGGTGGGCGAATGGGATGGGAGTGGGGAACCATGGCTTAGGGACGTGCTTGTCCGAAATGCGGGGTAAGTTACGAAAGTACCCACATCAATTTGAGCTAGGCGGTTCTTTCGGTTCAGGGGTATCACGGGCATTTCACGTGTCGGGATTTCACAGAAGGTGGGAGTTTTCAGGCGCGTTGTAATTTTGGAATAGCAAGGCGCGGGTTGAGATGGAGGGAGTTGTCGGAGCACAACGAGACAAAGATATATCTTAAATACTTCTGGGTAACAAGGCGCAGGTTGAAGAGGCGGGAGTTTCCCAGCATGATAGACAGAGATGCTAGCTTGAAATTTCGGCATAACAAGGCGCGGCTTGAAAATTTGGGAGAACAAGCTTAACGTGTACCAAAAAATACAATTCGCACCTCATCACTAGAGACAGCCATGTCCCGTTTTACTATATTACTAGAAATGCATTCAAATACAACAAAAAAAACTAAAAAAATCGGGACAACAAACATAACGTGTACTGTACCAAAACAATTTGCACTTCCCTCAACAATAGAAAAATAATGTGTGTTGTCTAGCATATTGACTAAATTTGAGTACATTTTCCCTTTTAGAATGGGATTGTACTTGGGTTAGTTATACAACCATCTAAATATTATCTTCACAACACATGACATGAATATAGGAGAAGTAAATTCCTATATAAATACGAACTACATGTAAACGATCTCAAATTCAAATATATGTATCCATTTTATGTTGAATTCAAATCATATTACATCTATGCTCTAGCTAGATGTTCGGAATCTAAACCATGTATGATATACTACGTACAATGTGTTTAACACACAAAACACACACACAAACACCATCTAGACTAGTAAGGTACACGTGCATTGCACGCATGAGATTTGGCAACCAAATTATGAATAAATACCACATTACAACATGTAAGCTTTGAGTCATATATGCATGATGTAGATTTTCATTTAATTCTTCTAGTTCATTTCATTCAAAATCATCTAGTTTTTATAAGAAAGCTAATCTATTTTAAGATTCATGGAA
Organism: Triticum aestivum; assembly: GCF_018294505.1. Taxonomy (NCBI): domain Eukaryota; kingdom Viridiplantae; phylum Streptophyta; class Magnoliopsida; order Poales; family Poaceae; genus Triticum; species Triticum aestivum. Next base: position 157,903,544 of record NC_057807.1, read on the forward strand.
TTGTGCGTTGTAAGGAATAAAGTAAAAACAAATAATGGCAAATCATGTAGAAAAACATTTGGGCAATTCTGATACGAAAGATTGTAGAACAAAGAAGAAGTGCTTGTGTTTTGAGGTTTGTGCATTATGCTTAAGTTCAACCATGGAGTCTTCTAGATTGTACACGTGGCAAATCTGGTGGAATCTAGATGATATCCAACGGCCAGTAGTTCTCAAATTTGCCATCTCTGCACCATCGGATTGGCCTGATCCAACGACCATCTTTCAAAGCTAAAGTTATCCGCACACTATATAAAAAATATATGATATAATATATATAGGGGTATACATATAGATATGTGATGCGAAAGCCACCCATCATCTCCAATTAGAATAGTGTGTCCATACACTGATGCAATGTGGCCAAACGATGTCTGCCATCGGTATCTCAAATTCAAATCAGTCTGACCTTGTTCAATGTGTATACAGTACAACATGCTCGTTTCCAAACCACACCATGCATATCTCCATTATATTCATGCATGCATGGGTTTCAAACATCATGATCTCTTATTCAAATATTTGAATTCAACTTTACATTGATTATGACCTCACCTAATCTTTTACACCCACACATTCGTCTTCTCTTTATAATTGTACCACTAACTTTCTCTCGTGCATGCATGCACACACACTACCAGTCGGCATTATCCATCACACACATGCAATCTTTTTCTTCAGGTCGGTCTCCCATGCAGTCACACACACACACACACCTCCCCCTCTCCATCATATCAGGCATTCTTTATCTCTCAGGTGCATGCGCAACGATCGATGTTCCTCTATGTGTGTGTATATATAGCTAGGTCTTTCACAGTTTTCCACACAACCCAATCAATCTATATATCTAATGAGGTCTCACCTTCTTCCCCACTTCCACATCGATCAATCTATACCTCTCTATATAGGATTACATAGCTAATACACCCACATTAATTATATATCCAACGTCCCCCTCTCATCATCCATGCCTTCCGCTTCATCTCTCAGACACGCGCACAGGGGCGAAGATAGGGAGCAGCAAGGGCCCTGCCCCCCCCCCCCACAACATCAGTATATATCGAGGCTAATAAGAATGTGATCATTAGATAGTTGCTGGTAAAATGTTTTAAGTTGATGAATTGGCCCTCCTCATAAAGGATTAGCAATGCTTGGCCCCCTAGCTCATTTGTTTTTACATGGCTCCGCCACGCGCAAAAACGTACGTTCTAGCCCCCTCTCTTTAAATATAGATCTCGCACTTGTGCACTCCTTCATAGTCTCCCTCCACTTGGCCCCTCGCACCATCTTCTAGCCCCCCACCGGATTTTGCCACATGTACAATCTAGCAGACTACATGGTTGAACTTAAGCGTAATGCACAAACCTCAAAACACAAGTGCTTCTCCTTTGTTCTAGGATCTTCCGTATCATAACTGGCCAAACTTTTTTTCTAGTTGCATTGCCATTATTTGTTTTTACTTTATGATTTACAACGCATAGTTCCATGAATCATAAAATAGATTAAGGCTTCTTTGATTCAAAGGATTCTCAAAGGAATTTTGGAGGATTCTAATCCTTAGAAATGTTCCCTATCTTGGTTGTTTGATTCGTAGGATTGTAAACCATAGGAATTTTTCCATAGGATTCATTTGTACTAGATTTCATAGGAAACATCCCATTCACTCAAACCTCTTTGAAAGAATCCTGTGTTTTTTCTATGCACAATCAAACACTCGTACAATCTAGTAGGATTCAAGATGACATTCCACTCTAATCCCATGTTTTTCCTGTTTCCGCGTTTTGGAAATCCTACGAATCAAACAGGCCCTAGCTTTTTTTATAAAAACTAATTGATTTTGAATGAGATGAACTATAAGAATTAAATGAAGGTCTACATCAGGCATATATGACTCAGATCTTACATGCTATAGTGTGGTATTTATTCATAATTTGGTTGTAAAATTTGATGCGTGCAATGCACGTGTACCTTACTAGTACTTCGAGTATGTGCACAACACATAAATTAAATTGCAATGGCACGCTACACAGTGTCTCTCTTACAGTTCATGAAGCCACATGGCACATGTGGAGGCGTTGTCGCGACCTCCTTGTGTGGATTGATCACAGTGACGTGCTGCTGGTTCCAGAAGAATGTACTCGTCCTCTCTGAGCCACACTGGCGGTACATGCACGAAGCGAAGATGTGCACGCACGCCACGCACGCACTCATTCCCTCGCACGCACATGCGGGTACACAGGCGAACGCATTTTTGTATGAAAATCCACCCATGTGATAATTTGATGCGTGTAAGGTCCTTCACTTCATTGATGGTCAATTAATATAGCGCATGCAAATTAAGTGGACGTGAGGGCGGAAGAAAGACATTACTACTCCACTGCGTGCATGCGAGTAGTTAAACCATGCATTGCTAGTACTTCCATTGGTCTCCTTCGTATTTTGTGCCAATTTTAGACCATATTTGTAAGTAACATAATATTTATGCATGTCATAGAAAGTGGCACAAAAAAGGGGACCAATAAACCAGGACGCAGGCAGCATGATCAATTTTTTCCCGGGCTTCTGTTGGTGGCCTTTGTATTTAAATATGGATGGAGTGGAGTAGTAGTATCTTTATCTTAGCCTCGTAGGGATCTCCTAGCACCTAGGCTTGCCTCCCCGCCTCGCCCACCGGATCCTGCCATGGATAATCCCTTAGATCCCAGGATCCCGTGGGCTGCCCTCTCGCTGCGGCCCGCAGCACTACCACCTTTGAGCAAAACCCACATGTGTTTTAGAGGGGATCCATTGCTCTGGAATCACAGATCGGTGGCGCCGGAGGACATGCCAGGGCTGCATTTCAGGTGGGGCAGCAAGGGAAAATCAATCGAGGAAGAGTCGCATTGATTGGAGAGAAGTTCCAAGGAGATATGCCTGGCACATCACAAGACGGAGGCGCAAGTTGATCTCAGGGGAGAGATGTTGAGGGATGTCAGCATCTGGAAGCGTCGCATTGATTTTGAGCTACGGCTAATGGCAGAGATCATATTCACGGAGTTGAATGCAGAGGAAAGAACGCACATGCCTGCGCAATGGCATGAGCAGCCAGTGCAACTATTCAAATGGGCGGTAGGAGAAGCCAAATCCCGGGACCAGTTGTGGTAGCACCACTGGGCATGCATCGTAGGCATGGTGAGCTGACCTCCTTCCCGCCAGCGATGCAGTGAACTTGCAACGCCATGTCGGTTTGCAACCTTGACAATCACTCCTTCTATATATATTGTATTCATGTGAAAATACTTGGTCGTTTGGAAAAAGATGGTAATTGATTTATCACTAGTTTTAGAATGCTTGGTTGTGACAATAAACTGAAGCCACAACCAGAAGTCTCCATCGTGTAATACTTTACGGTCGGTCGCACCAACAGGCAGTTGGTCGGACCCGCGTCTCACCGAAGGGACACGCATTGGCTTGGTCTAACATGTATGACCAGTTACGTCACTGACTTGTGTGCCCGCATTTGAGTAGTGTAGTACTCCCTCTATCTTAGTTTACAAGTCTTGCACGTGTACCTAGGTTGTTAATTTGACCAACTTAATAAGAGGCATAGATTACCAAAAATATATCGTTACAAACTTCAAATATTCTATTTTTTTAATGATATATTTTTCATGTTAAACAATTTATTTTATATAAGTTACATTGACGACCTAGATACACGTGCATGTAAACTGAGATGGAGGAGTACTTGAAATTTATGTTCCACTAAACTCATCGGGAGCCATTTTGGGCCTCGAAACCAGAACCGTCAATTAATCATTACCCTTTTCCCATCATATTTGAAAGTACTAGTGCTACAATTAAGTGCAAGCCTGCTCACACCTACTAGTACATACCAAACCTGAATGTGTTCCCACTATGCAGGTTTTAGTACTAGTGCTAGTACTTAGGTTATAAAAAGGGGAACTACCTAACCAAAAAATACTCTACCTTCCTCCTCATAAGTCCTTCTTCTTCTTTCGTCCTTGCCATGGCCGGCGTGTAGAGATCTAGGTCGAGAACTACTCGTAACAAGGGAACGGCAACCAAGGCTACAGAAAAAAAAGAGGGCTCGCCACCACACAGAGACCTCGAAAGATCTCTCATAGGCAGGCGATGGCTCCCAGGAGTGCCCTAGCCGCGAAGGCGAACATGCGGAGCTGGCGATGCTGGAGTCATTATCCCTCGACGGCATGCCCGAGCAGCTTAATAAGCACCTCAATAAGTTGAAGGAGTTCATCCATGGCTTGGTGGACCTGCTGAAGGAGAGCCTCGACGACATGCCCGCTGAGCTCAATGAGCAGGGGAATTGACCGTCGGCTTGGTGATGCTGCTGAAGAAGAGCATTGCCTCGGAGAAGAAGGCGACCGGCGAAATCCTGCAACTTCAGGAGGACAAGGCGAAGCTCTACCACGAGCTCGACCTGCTGAAGGAGAAGAACACCGGCTGGAAGAAGCTGCATAAGAATAGTAGTTCCTCGATGAAGATGTTGCAGGCCCTCATCATGGAACAGAAGGAGGAGTTGGCGAAGCTCCGCATCGAGCACCCAACTGCTGTCAAGGTACGTAATGTGGCCGTGGAATAGATGATGAAGGCTCGCGTTGAGAAATCATGCGTCATGGATAGAATGAAGAAGATGGCGGAGGAGACGCGCAAGGAGATGGAGGTCGTGGAGGCGATGAAGAAGCAGTTACGACTCCACGGCCAGCAACCCTTCATGTAGTGAGAGCAGCGCCCCAGACTTGTGTGTGCATCTTCCTTCCTTTTTTGGGGTGATAATCTTCCTTCTTCTTTTGCTGTTGTGTTTCTTATTTTGCTTCGGGTGTTTCGCCGCACGTGTCACGTTCTCTGCGAGGCATGAATAGAACCATGCTTACAATGAGATGACTAGCAAATTAGATCATTTTTTATCACCATATGGCACTGGGCTGTCGTGTTTCGTGCTCCTCCATCGTAGTACTACTCCAGTGGAAAAATTTAGAATACCGCATGGTTCTTTGCTCCTCCTCAAGTCATCCGCACATTTATACGAGTAGTCAAATCACAAGGCCCCGCCTTCCAGCAGTAATGAGCCGTCAAATCACAAAGGCCCTTGCCTCTTGTGAAACCAACCATGCTAAACTGCCCCGCCCTCTAGCCTTTTAAAAAATTTATACTTTTGTACAGTAGTAGTATCGATGGATTGCGCCATGGAGCAAAACTAACAAGATGAAATTAAAGAAAAAAGGTGGTACATATAGAGAGCGCTCGTCGCCAAATTATGCATATAGTACTATTAAAAAAGCTAGTATGTGCTTAAATGGGGTCCTAAATTCTATTAAAGAAATTAGCATACCTATTTAATTCTTAGGTTCTTATTATTTATGCCACTAGTTGTGTATCACTACTCAGTTTTGCCAATAGAAGTTACAACTACTCAAAAATGCCATCGATCCGTGAGATGCATGCTCAAAAATGCAATTAGATATCTCAAAAATGCCATTGTTAAGTTAGATGTTTGCTCAAAAATGCCATTAGACATTGTTATTTTCACGTCAAACCCATTGACCATGTTACATGACAAAAATAAGTTGATTCTCACAATGATAAGTGTGGCCCCGCTTGTCAGGAGTAACCAAGCGAATAATTTTACAGGAAAATAAGAATGTTGTTGGGATCAAGTAGGCTCCACACTTTATTTTACTGTAGTGAGATAGAGGAAGAGCTGGCATGTTGGTCCATCGGTATTTATGTCATTATAACATGGCAAAAGAGATTTGAGTCACAATAATGGTGTCCAACACAACACACCCCTCAAATAAAACTAAGCATAATGAAATTCTTTGACAAAACTAAGCACCCTGAAATTGTTTGACAACTAAACTACTGGCTATATGATGTTGGCAATATATATTGTACATATATAATGTGAAGAAATGAGTGGTAGTACTATACCAACTAAAAGATGAACTGTAAGAAATGCTAGTATGTACGTACTGAAGAGTTAAAGTAACGAGAAGAAACATAACATAGTTCTGCTGGGGGCTCAGCACAACACACCCCTCAAATAAAACTAAGCACACCTGAAATTAAACTAAGCAACTAATCCGGTGGACGCTACATTAGAACCACCATGAGCAACGACACTGCCACCTTACTCGGAGTCCTCGTCCACGTCCTCGACTTCATCCTTGTCCCACTTCCTCTTGGCCGACAGTTCTTTGCTTGAACCGCACACTTGGCTCTTGCTCTTCATCCAACCCTTGTAGATATTGAAACAAAGGTAGCCATCCATTGCAGCATAGTGGATGTGGTCTATATCTAGTACATTCCACTGCCATGCACAATGAAACGTGTGCAGAGGTTTCTTCAGTTTACCGTACGAAGGATGAACCATGGCTCCTGCCAGGGTCAGCATTGAAGGCTGATCACAAGAGGGCACCAGCCCATTCTTCTGGAGCTCGAAGGGATTGCCTACAACGAGGCCTATCCAACCCAGGACTGTTTTGTCATTCGTAAAGTCTACATTAATGAATTTGACTAGGCCGCCCTTGAGGAAGTTCTTAAATTCCTCGCACTCGACGTTACCATGGAATATGTGGTAGACCAAGCATAAGTCATGCACGCAAACCTGGATCATGGTAGGCATCATCTTCTCTTCCTCCTTTAGATTCTTTTCTTTGTCCATGGTTGTGGTGTACTCAACATCTAGCCCAGCGACCATCATCATTCGAGTTTTCGAACATGCGTCTGAAGCAAGCAAGGCATCATTTCACCGTCGAGGAAGAACGTGTGTAGATGATGTCGAACTCATCACCGGTGATGGTTCTAACCTTGTACTCACCGCTGATCATGGAGATTTGGGACGCCATGGATTTGGGAGGAGGGTTAGGATTAGTGGAACTGCCGTAATGTGAAAGGACGGGATGACTAGGAGCGAACTGCCATAATGTTAAAGGGCGTCCGGGGACGAGTAGGAGCGAACTGCTAGCGGTTTTTCGATTGTAAAAATGCTGAGTCGGGCGTGCGAATGGCAGGGTAGTGGCTTGCCTGGTGGATAAATGGATTCATGCACAGTACTTTGGGGGCCCAATTAGATGTCATGTCTACTCGACACCCAATTAAATGGCTTTTGATGTCATGTCAAGCGTCGGGAAAATTACAGGTGATACGAAGCTTTCCATTCTCCCATGATACGGGCTTCCAGCAGCCAGTATCATGGTCGCACCTACCACGACCGTCGCCTTTCTCGCGTGGTCACGCCCTTGGAGATTTAACACGGTGCGTTAGGTTATCTGATGTTGGCATGTCATACATAGACATCACTTAGTCACTCATACTACAACAAGGTTAGCTATAAGGTTGGCTATAAGAGTATGTTTTTACTTCTCTCTATCTCTTTCTTCGTAGTATTTATTGCATTTGCCAAGGAGTGACCTCTTCCAATGAAATGGTGCTTAGATGAGGTGCTAAGGGCATTAAATGGCTTAGCAACTCAAGTCCCCAATGCATAGGTGCTTAGTTTTTTGTTGCTAAGTTTGCTTCATTTAATTAGCTATAGACTCAAAATTGTCTTTTCACCTAGGTACACGTGCTTAGCACCATTTCTTCCTTGGGTCACCAAACTAGTCTCTCTCTTCTTAATTAACTTGCCACATTAGACTTTATGCCTATGTGGCAGGCTTAGAACCTATAGGAGCAAGTATGTACAATAGTGGGCTATAAGCCCGCTTTACATGGCATTTTTGCATATGTGGAGGAAAGAGGCAAGGAAAAAGTGGAGGAGTGGGCTCTCATGCAAGAGCCATCCTCTACATGGTGGACCACCGGGAGAGGCACTTGTATGGAGGTGGTCAGGAATCGGGAGACTCACGCTGGTCGTAGCGCCGCAGTTAAAATGATAATGGAAGGTCAAATCACAGGGCCCCACCTGTCCAGCAGTAACTCGCTATCAAATCACACAGCCCTACATTTGCAGCAGCCTACTCCCTCATCTTCTCGCGTCTCTATCGAACCAACTAGGCGGAACTGCCCCACCTACCGCGTGGGAAAAGCCCCGCCCTCGACTTTTAAATAGTACAATATAATAATTTTCTATCCACTCCATGGAGCAAAGCCTAAAGAAAATGGTGGTACACATGTACAGAGTATATAGCATGCCCGTCGCATTCGCGTCGCACCCCAGACAGTCGGTCGGTCTGGCATGCCGCTCTCCGAATGGAACGCGGGTCATATTGCGTTTGCACAAACATGTGGGACCGCAATTGAGAACCGACCATAGGCACACTCCCCAGCCCCGCAAGTTGGGTCAGTTAATAGAAGAGAGAGACGAGCGATAGTACTAGAGAAGTGTTGTACAGACGTTGGTGCCTGGACGATCCCTGCAACACACGGAAGATCAGTTCGTCCATGCATGTGACCAGACTCCAGCAGACACGCCTAGATTGGATCGTCTACATATCATGCAGGTTGTGTTGTACAGAGTTGTAGTTCTGGTGAGAAATCTAAAAAAAGGTTTCTTGTCATCTCGCAAAATTAGGTGTCATGTGCTTCAGATCACTGCGAAGGTTAAACAGCGACAACTGAGTTCCTCCAAGGGGCTAGTCATTGGGGGCACATGCACGAAGACTACTCGGCTTCCATCTAGGTCAAGCCGGCTATGTTAATTAGGACATCTATTAATGTACCCCTTTTCTACGAGTTTATCTTTAATTTGAACTTTGATCCTCGTCTAGTTTGTCTGTCGGGATTCATGTTGTCTCCTTTGGGTAGTGAGGTTATGATTTATTGTCATATGGCATTTTTTTCGTGTTATATGTTATAATCCGGTGCTTCAGATCAAAATGACGACAACTGCGCCTCCGGGGCACGTGCATGAAGACTCCTCGACAGTCATTGATGAGGTCAAGCCGGCTCTGGTAGACAAAAGAAAACTAGTACTCCACTATATAGGCAGGAGCCTCCGTGCTTGCTTACTAGTATTGCTCTCTTCACACTGTCTCATCCTCTCCAAATCTAAACACGACAGTGGTGGCCACACTCTCTCTCTCTCTCTCTCTCTGCTCACTGCTGGTCACGAATCTAGCCAGATCCTCTCCACCGGGGAAGGTGAGAAGGTGCAACGTTCACGCAGTCGTCCTTGGTGATGGCTCTTACCCACTGCCGGCGCGTCCCGATCAGTGTTCCTTGCCGTTCTCTCCCAAGCACCACTGGCTAGGGAGGGTCTCCGACCCCTTCTTCCTTGCTGCTATATTGTGGGTAGATCCGGCCTCCCGCCGCCCACCTAGCGACATCCCGACGACCCTCAGGTATAACTTCCTTCAAAACTGGCCTTGCTCTAATTCCCGAGCTCCTGACATTGCTGCATTGGTATCTATTACTATTTCTTAGGCCCCCTCGTAGATAGGATCGATCAGCTATTCGAAAACCACCTAAATTTTTACTATTAAGAGTTAAAACTAGTTCATGCACTCGAATCTAGTACTACTTGGTTCAAACAAGGAAGAAAGGGGGTGGGAGGTGGGGCAAGATTTGTTACCTGAATCTAGGACTTGGTCGAAAGAGGAAATAATGGGGGCGAAAAGTAGCAGAGATTGGCTATCCAACTGGTCTCTAGGTCTAATAGGGAAATAAAGAGAAACACATTACGAACTCAATATAAACCTGATCTATTGGTTGAAAAAGGAAAGAAAGTTGGGACTGGGGGACAAGTCAACAGAGTAAGTCCAGCACTCGATTTTCTAGCCTCACACAGTATAAGGTGGCTATACCGAGCAAAAATGGGACCAACCCAGATATCCTGTTCTGATGTTTGTTGCCCCAAGCCACTCTTATGTAATGCCACTGGTAAAATGTAGCAGTCGCACTGTTAAAAGTAAGGACACGTTAAACCAATGTTGTTTTCAATGTAATGCCTCCAGTAATATGAATCAATGGTACTTTTTCATGTCCTGCTAAATTTCCCATTAAGATAAGTTGCTTATTTTTGTTAGAAATGCAATTGTCCTGGTCCGCCTACTCTCTCGTGCCCAAATACCGACTTTGTAGCAGTTGTTAATGTAATGCTGCTGGTAAAATGAAGCAATGGCACCATTAAAGTAATGTCGTATTTAACGGTTGTCATAGTTAATCCTAATGCCCACACTAATATCTAGCAATGCTGCTGCTTTAGAAATTGCTACTATCCTTGTAGGATTGCCATTCAGATAAGGAACATGCTTCTTTTCATTTGATGCATGTTTCATCACTTGTTAGTCACCCTCCTTTCCACCTTTTTGTGCACACAGAGATATACATTTCACGCTTGATCTTAGTTGAACTGCACAAGTGATGTCCAAATTATATTTGAACATTCTAGGAGCTTCACAACCAACCTTGATGTTGCTCAATTTTATTGCAACTAATGAAGAAGAAGCTCTATGGGTTTTGTTTTCTGATGGAAATGGAACCGGGGCTGGAGCCCTTTTTTAAAGAAAGAAAGAAAAAGAAACTGCTAGCTCATGGGACATTGCTTCATTTTAGGTGAACTGCACCAAAAGGTCCCATGAATTGAATCATCCATGTTGGTGACTGGTGCCATCCCTTCTATGATGGCGTTGACTGCAGATATGGTTCCCATCACGAGGTATGTTCCTTTTTGGTCTGACCGTTTGTCAAAGATCCTGCATGTTGAGTCTGCTCTTGTGCTACTGTTTTGGCACTGCCATGATAAAGCGGTAATGTTATTATTTTGCACCTTAATCTAGTGGCACTATTAATTTGTGGCAATGTTTTGGCATCGCTAGTGCCACTGGTTTTTTTATATATCGAAAGAGGGGGTTTCCTCCGATTTCATTAAAGAAACCCAACCATAGAGAACCATTATCCGACAACATCTCAGTGTAAACGGGCAGTTATGCAACTACTACTAGAATGGACTGAGTACTAGCAGGAGACAAGTTCGCCACATAAGCTAGGAAGGTAGGGGGACGCAGCACTAGCTCGACCAAGTTTGGATTACAACCCAAATGCTACCATAGAAACATCAGGGGGGAAGATAGGGACTGAAAGAGCCAGCTTCAGCATCCCAGTCTAAGCACCCCCGGCCTCCATCCTTGCGACGCACGGTACACCTCGTTTGCCACCTGCTCACCCTAGTGTCACTGATAAAATGAAGTAATAATACAGTTAAAATAGAGCAAGTGTCCTCTCTATCATTTCATTTCCAATGTAGATAAAGAAAGTGCTTCTCTTTGTTAGTATATGTTTCATCAACTAGTCCCATTGTTAATGTTTAAGCGTTTCTGCAAACTAAGGTGCCTAATTTTAGTTGATCTGCACAAAAATAGAGATTGGAATGTCTCAAGGCCCCTCCTTCTACTACCGATGTACACTGATGTTCATCACTGGCAGAAGGTGTATCGAGGAGACTTGGGTCGATTTCTAGTATGAGGCGTACCGTATGAGGCGTTGCAGTGCCCATCTCGCCCTCGCAGCATGGCATACTATGATACTATCGCAGTATTTTCTTATATTTATTAGTGTATGTTTCATCAACTAGTGCCACTATAATGTAATCACGCTTTTTCATTATCTGTGCAAACAGGGTTATTCGGCTGCATTTTGGTGGAACTGCACAAATGTACGGATGGAACCGGCATATATGCAGAGTGCAAGGTGTGCCAAGTAAAAATTACCGACACCAACCATGCTCCATGCATGCTGCATGCTCCATATATGCAGAGTGCGATGTGTGGCGCTCTCTGTGGACGGATCTTTCTCGGCAGCAAATCCTCTAACCAAATACTAGTAGCTTATATTGGCAGTTTTCTAGGGAGTACTCTTTTCTGAAAGAAGTACCAATCTATTTTTCTTTATTTGTACACAGTGTCACAACTTTGACCAAAAGGTCCAGAGCTATTTTAGGGTGATTGGTGTAGTACTCAGAGACTGATTGTAAGCATGATTTTCATTAGCTGTCACACTGATTGTAAGCATGAGCAGATGGAAGATTAGGTTAGTGTGAAGCTTACCTTAAACCCTACCGGCATCGTTGAAACGAGGCGAGCATCGAGGGAACCATGGAGAACGGCGAGGAAGCGACATCGCGCCATCCAGCCTCCTCTTGTGGTGGGAGAACAAATACTCATGTGGCTCCGGCTGGCTCTACACCCTCACGAACAGCACACCGTACTCGATCGATTCGTTATCCTCTGGGTGCTCGACCTTCGACCTATATGCCCACCACCTCCACTTGACTTTTGCCTCGGGCCAATCTATCTGCTCCATCGCTCAGAGGAGATACTCGATGAACTCGAAGGACTACGGCGTGACTGCTGCTGAGGAGTACATCGCCGCCGTCTCGCACTTTCGCATACATTGCCACATGGCCCTCACTGTCCTTGAAATCTCCCACTCATTATCAAACAAAGTAAGGTTCTACTTCAACCTGAATAACTTTGCCTGGTCACCGCCGACGATCTGCCTGATTCGCTGTTGCATCCTCTCCATAGATGTCCTTCTGAGTGGTCTGGTGCTAGCTTTGGAAGATAGGAGGAGATACGGTGGTCTTGCAATAGAGAAGAGGGAGAGGCGAGACGGTGGTTTTGGAATGGAGATGATGGAGAGGAGAGGAGGTGGTTTTGCAATGGAGAAGAGGGAGAGGTGAGACAGTGGTTTTGGAATGGAGATGATGGAGAGGAGAGGAGGTGGTTTTGCAATGGAGAAGAGGGAGAGTAGCGTGCGGCAGCGATTTAGGATTGGACGAGAGGGTCGGCACTGTTGGCGTCCTAGACTTGGAGGTATCCAGTCCTGCTTGCCTGCGGCCCACCCCATGGCTGCATGGGCAGCCTGGTACGGCCCAGCTTCGACATCAACACCACAAGACCCTTGCGAGGGGCCAAGCCTCGCGAGGCAGACGACGCCAAGACCCCTGAAGGAGCTCGCCTCCTCAGGAGGGCTCCTGAGGGGTGGAGAGTTCTATGCAGCTACCTCATGAGGCTCAGCTGACGTGAGCCATGACGACCAAGGCCAGGCGGGCGCCAGGTGGGCGCTAGGCGGGTACAGAGCATAGGTTTCCTCTTCGGTGCAAAGAAGGCAAGCCATGGGCGTGGAGTCCCGAGGAATCAGCCAAAGGTTTCCATTCCGGTGCAACGAGACCAAGAACGCCAGGACGGCAGGACGGAGGTCATCACCGAGCCCACCGCAGCGTCACAACAAGAGGCTTTTTGCAGGCATAGACTACTTTTGTCAGGATAGACTATACTACTTGTCCCCTTGCAAATCCCACCGTTGTGGAATCCCTTCCCGCTCATATTTGGGAAGAGGACCAATTCACTATATATAGGACTTAGCCACCACCATAGAAGAGGACCGAAACCAGAGCAAGTAGAGCACCACACCAGCTCAAGAACACCTCGCCTCCTGAGGCTGGTTCATCCTTGTAACTAGTTCATCCATAGCCCCTCGAGGCAATCCACCACACCACACTGGACTAGGGTGTTACACCATAACGGTGGCCCAAACCAATATAAATCTTTGTGTCTTTGTGTCTCTGTGAGCTCTTCGCGCTAGGCTAGGGGGATCGCGAGTAGGCAGGCTGGGCAGGTTGAGATCTCCGCACACACCCCAGTGTTCGAACCTCTCACGGGTTGCCGGACCCCGAAATCCAACATTTGGCGCGCCAGGTAGGGGTGCGTCGGATCATCTCTTCCGTCGTTCGACTCGTCTCTGCTCCAACATCTCCATGGTCGACGCGCACAGGGCTCGTGCCGAGCGTCGAGCTGTGGTCGCCGCCCGTGTCGCTCAGACGGCTGCGCCCGCCGCGCTCCTTATCAGTGGCCAACGCCGCCACGGGCCCTGCCGGCCACGAGCAGCAAGCTTCATCGCTGCACCCGTCGGTGCGCCATGATGGCCGCACGGCTACTCCGTCGCTCACTCCAGCAGCTTCATCATCCCACGCGCGCCGCGGCCAGGTGGACGCGTGCTTCGTCTTGAGCTTGCGTTGGTTTTTCTTGAAGAGGAAAGGGTGATGCAGCAATAGTAGCGTAAGTATTTCCCTCAGTTTTTGAGAACCAAGGTATCAATCCAGTAGGAGGCTCCTCAAAAGTCCCACGCACCTACACAAACAAACAAAGAACTCGCAACCAACGCAATAAAGGGGTTGTCAATCCCTTCACAGCCACTTGCGAAAGTGAGATCTAATAGAGATAGTAAGATAAGATAAATATATTTTTGGTATTTTATAATATAGATGCAAAAGGTAAAGATGCAAATAAAACTAGATTGGAAGCAAATATGATAAGAGATAGACCCTGGGGCCATAGGTTTCACTAGTGGCTTCTCTCAAGATAGCATAAGTATTACGGTGGGTGAACAAATTACTATCGAGCAATTGATAGAAAAGCGAATAATTATGAGATTATCTAGGCATGATCATGTATATAGGCATCACATCCGTGACAAGTAGACCGACTCCTGCCTGCATCTACTACTATTACTCCACACATCGACCGACTCCTGCCTACATCTAGAGTATTAAGTTCATAAGAACAGAGTAACGCTTTAAGCAAGATGATATGATGTAGAGGGATAAACTCAAGCAATATGATATAAACCCCATCTTGTTATCCTCGATGGCAACAATACAATACGTGCCTTGCAACCCTTTTTGTCACCAGGTAAGGACACCGCAAGATTGAACCCAAAGCTAAGAACTTCTCCCATGGCAAGAAAGATCAATCTAGTAGGCCAAACCAAACTGATAATTTGAAGATACTTGCAAAGATAACTCAATCATACATAAAAGAATTCAGAGGAGATTCAAATATTATTCATAGATAAACTTGATCATAAACCCACAATTCATCGGATGTCGACAAACACACCGCAAAAGGATTTTACATCGAATAGATCTCCACAAGAGAGGGGGAGAACATTGTATTGAGATCCAAAAAGAGAGAAGAAACCATCTAGCTAATAACTATAGACCCATAGGTCTGTGGAAAACTACTCACAACTCATCGGAGGAGCAAGGGTGTTGATGTAGAAGCCCTCCGTGGTCGATTCCCCCTCCGGCGGAGCGCCGGCGAAGGCTCCAAGATGAGATGTCACGGATACAGAAGGTTACGGCGATGGAAATTGTGTTTCGTTGGCTCCCTAGATGTTTTTGGGGTACGTAGGCTTATATAGGAGGAAGAAGTACGTCGGTGGATGCCCGAGTGGCCCACAAGACAGGGGGTGCGCCCTATAGGGGGGGGCCTCCTATCTCGTGGAGTCCTCGGCTGCTTCTTGACTTGCACTCCAAGTCCTCTGGATCACGTTCGTTCCAAAAATCACGCTCCCGAAGGTTTCATTCCGTTTGGACTCCGTTTGATATCCCTTTTCTTCGAAATACTGAAATAGGCAAAAAACAGCAATACGGGTTGGGCCTCCGGTTAGTAGGTTAGTCCCCAGAATGATATAAATGTGTAAAATAAAGCCCATAAACATCCAAAAGGGGTAATATAATAGCATGGAACAATCAAAAATTATATATACGTTGGATACGTATCAAGCATCCCCAAGCTTAATTCCTGCTCGTCCTCGAGTAGGTAAATGATAAAAAGAGAATTTTTTATGTGGAATGCTACCTAATATAATTCATAATGCAATTTTCTTTGTTGTTGCATGAATGTTCAGATCCAAATGATTCAAAATAAAAGTTCATATTGATAAAAGAAATAGTAACACTTCAAGCATACTATTCAAAGTAATCATGTCTTCTCAAAATAACATGGAAAAAGAAAATTCATCCCTACAAAATCATATAGTTAGGCTATGCTTCATTTTCGTCACACAAAGATGTTACCAACTTCTATACCCCCGATGACAGGCCAAGCAATTGTTTCATACTTAAATAATCTCAAACTTTTTCAACCTTCACGCAATACATGAGCGTGAGCCATGGATATAGCACTATGGGTGGAATAGAATATGATGATGGGAATTATGTGGAGAAGACAAAGAAGGAGAAAGTCTCACATTGACGAGGATAATCAACGGGCTATAGAGATGCCCATCAATTGATGTCAACATGAGGAGTAGGGATTGCCATGCAACGGATGCACTAGAGCTATAAATGAATGCTCAACAAAAGAAAACTAGTGGGTGTGCATCCAACTTGCTTGCTCACGAAGACCGAGGGCATTTGAGGAAGCCCATCGTAGGAATATACAAGCCAAGTTCTATAATGAAAAAATTCCCACTAGTACGAAAAAGACAACTTATGAGACTCACTATATGAAAACATGGTGCTACTTTGAAGCACAATATATGAGACTCACTACATGAAGAACAAGGTGCTACTTTGAAGCACAAGTGTGGAAAAAGAGATAGTAGCATTGCCCTTTTTATTTATTTTCTTTATTTTCTCTTTTTTCTTTTTTTTATTTTTTTGGGACTTTTTTGGCCTTTCTTCTTTTTTTGGGGCAATGCTCTAATAATGATGATCATCACACTTATATTGAGTACAACATATGAATGACAACTCGAAACTAGAACAAGATATGACTCTATATGAATGCATCCGGCGGTGTATCGGGATGGTGCAATGAATCAAGAGTGACATGTATGAAAAATAATGCATGGTGGCTTTGCCACAAATACGATGTCAACTAAATGATCATGCAATGGCAATATGACAAAAGTAAAGTATGTCATGATTAAGAATGGAACGGTGGAAAGTTGCATGGCAATATATCTCGGAATGGCTATGGAAATGCCATAATAGGTAGGTATGGTGGCTGTTTTGAGGAAGATACAAGGAGGTTTATGTGTGATAGAGCGTACGTATCACGGGGTTTGGATGTACCGACGAAGTTTGCACCAACTCTTAAGGTGAGAAAGGGCAATGCACGGTACCGAAGAGGCTAGCAATGGCGGAAAGGTAAAAGTACATATAATCCATGGACTCAACATTAGTCAAAAGAACTCATATACTTATTGCAAAATTTTAGAATTCATCAAAAATCAAGTACTACGCGCATGCTCCTAGGGGGATAGATTGGTAGGAAAAGACCATCTCTCGTCCCCGACAGCCACTAATAAGGATGCACAAGCCAGGTACACTTCATGCTTCAAATTTGTTACACAACTTTAACCATACGTGCATGCTACGGGACTTGCTAACTTCAACACAAGCATTCTTTAAAATCATAATGACCCAACTAGCATGACTTTAATATCACTACCTCCTTATCTCAAAACAATTATCAAGTATCAAATTGATCATAGCATCCAATTCACTTCCTATGATACTTTTTATTATACCCAACTTGGATGCCTACCATTCTAGGACCAAATTTTATAACCATAGAAAATACCATGCTGTTCTAAAAGACTCTCAAAAAGATATAAGTGAAGCATGAGAGACTAGAAATTTCTTCAAAAATAAGTCACCACCACGCTCTAAAAGATATAAGTGAAGCACTAGAGCAAAAACTATGAAGCTCAAAAGATATAAGTGAAGTACATAGAGTATTCTAGCAAATTCAAATCAAATAGGCTTCTCCAAAAAGGTGTGTACAGAAAGGATGATTGTGTTAAACTAAAAGGCAAAGACTAATATAATACACGACACTCCAAGCAAAACACATATCATGTGGCGAATAAAAATATAGCTCCAAGTAAAGTTACCAATGAACAAAGACGAAAGAGGGGATGCCTTCCCGGGGCATACCCAAGCTTAGGCTTTTGGATATCCTTGAATATCTTGGGGTGACTTGGGCATCCCCAAGATTAGGATCTTGCCACTCCTTATTCCATAGTCCATAAAAGCTTTACCCAAAACTTGAAAACTTCACAACACAAAACTCAACAGGAAATCTTATAAGCTCCGCTAGTGAAAGGAAACAAAACCACCACATAAGGTACTATAATGAACTCATTATTTATTTATTTTGGTGTTAATCCTACTGTAATCCAACTTCTCTATGGTTTATAAACTAATTTACTAGCCATAGATGCATCGAAATAAGCAAACAACACACAAAAAACAGAATCTGTCAAAAACAGAACAGTCTGTAGCAATCTGTAACTAACGCAAACTTCTGGAACTCTAAAAATCCTACCAAAATAGGAAGTCATGTACAATTTGTTTATTGATCAGCATCAAAAAGACTAAACGTAAAATAACGTTTCTGTGATTTAAAAAAATTATATTCGTGCGCACAAAGTTTCTGTTTTTCAGCAGAATCATATCTACTATCATCATAGGTTATCCTATAGGTTCTACTTGGCACAAACACTAATTAAAAGACAAAAACACATCTAAACAGAAGGTAGATGCAAGATTTATTACTAAACAGGAGCAAAAACAAAAAACACAAAGAAAATTGGGTTGCCTCCCAACTAGCGCTATCGTTTAACGCCCCTAGCTAGGCATAAAAGTGAAGATAGATCTAACGAGTGCCATCTTTGGCACTAAATTCATAAGTAGCCCGCATGATAGATTCATAAGGTAATTTGACTTTATTTATTGGAAAGTGCTCCATGACTTTCTTTAATGGAAATTGGAATCTAATATTCCCTTCCTTCATATCAATAATCGCGCCAATCGTTCTAAGGAAAGGTCTACCAAGAATAATAGGGCAAGAAAGATTGTAATCTATATCAAGAACAATAAAATATACGGGCACCAAATTTCTATTTTCAACAATGAGAACATCATTGATCCTTCCCATTGGCCTTTTCATGGTGGAATCCACGAGGTGCAAATTTAAAGAGCAATCATCAAGATCATGGAAACCTAGAATATCACATAAAGTTTTCAGAATCGTGGAAACACTAGCACCCAAATCACACAAAGCAAAACACTCATGATCTTTAATTCTAATCTTTATGGTAGGTTCCCACTCATCATTAAGTTTTCTAGGTATAGAAACTTCAAAATTAAGTTTTTCATCATAAGATTGCATCAAGGCATCAACAATATGTTTGGTAAAAGCTTTATTTTGACTATAAGCATGAGGAGAATTAACAACGGATTGCAACAAGGAAATACAACCTTCTAAAGAACAATTATCATAATCAAAATCCTTGAAATCCGAGATAGTGGGTTCAATACTATTTAAAGTTGTGACCTCTCCAATCCCACTTTTACCAAATTTAACATCAAGATCTAAAAACTCCGAATTCTTGGGACGACTTCTAGGTAAAGTTGACTCACCATCAGTCCCATAATTATCAAGATTCATATTGCAAAACATAGATCTAATAGGAGACGCATCAATAACTTTAAGATCCTCATCATTATTTTCATGGAAACTAGAAGAACACGCTTTTATAAAACTATCCTTTTTAGCATGCAATCTAGCGGTTCTTTCCTTGCACTCATCAAGAAATTATCATTACTTTGAGGGACTCATTGATATCATGATTAGGATGAGAAGATCTAAGTTTAAGAGAATCAACATCAAGCGAAAGTCTATCAACGTTCCTAGCCAAATCATCAACTTTGAGCAATTTTTCTTCAAGCAAAGCATTAAAATTCTTTTGAGAAATCATAAATTCTTTCACACTATTCTCAAAATCAGAGGGCATCTTATTAAAATTACCATAAGAATTATTGTAGGAACTTCCATAATTATTAGAGGAATTACTAGGGAACGGTCTAGAATTAAAGTTTCCTCTATAAGCATTGTTTCCAAAACTATTCCTACCAACAAAATTCACATCCATAGATTCATTATTATTCTCAATCAAATAAGACAAAGGCATATCATTCGGATCAAGAGGAGTATTTTTAGTAGCAAACATCTTCATAAGTTCATCCATCTTTCCACTCAAAACATTGATTTCTTCTATAGGATGCACTTTTTTACTAGAAGATCTTTCGGTGTGCCATTGAGAATAATTAGCCATAATATTATCAAGAAGTTTTGTAGCATCTCCTAACGTGATTTCCATAAACGTGCCTCCCGCGGCCGAATCTAAGAGATTTCTAGAAGCAAAGCTCAAACCGGCATAAAAATTTTGTATGATCATCCATAAATTAAACCATGAGTAGGGCAATTGTGAAGCATCAATTTCATTCTTTCCCAAGATTGGGCAACATGCTCCTGATCAAGTTGTTTAAAATTTAAAATATTGTTCCTAAGAATGATAATCTTAGCGGAAGGAAAATACTTAGAGATAAAAGCATCTTTGCACTTGTTCCAAGAATCAATACTATTTTTAGGCAAAGACGAAAACCAAAGTTTAGCACGATCTCTAAGTGAAAATGGAAATAACTTCAATTTAACAATATCATTATCCGTATCTTTCTTATTTTGCATATCACACAAATCAACAAAGTTGTTTAGATGAGTAGCGGCATCTTTGCTAGGAAGGCCGGCAAATTGATCTTTCATAACAAGATTCAGCAAAGCAGTATTGGTTTCACAAGACTCAACATAATTAAGAGGAGCAATCGGAGTACTAAGGAAATCATTATTATTGGTATTTGAGAAATCACACAATTTGGTATTATCTTGCGCCATGGCGACAAGTAATCCAACACACAAGCAAGCAGAAAAAGGCAAGCGAAAAAAAGAGAGGAGGAGATTGGGAAAGAGAGAGAGAATAAAACGGCAAGGGTGAAGTGCGGGAGAGGAAAACGAGAGGCAAATGGCAAATAATGTAAATGCGAGTGAGATGAGTTTGAGATAGGTACTTGGTATGTCTTGACTTGAGCGAAGACCTCCTCGGCAACGGCACTAGAAATCCTTCTTGCTACGTCCTGAGCTTGCGTTGTTTTCCTTGAAGAGGAAAGGGTGATGCAGCAATAGTAGCGTAAGTATTTCCCTCAGCTTATGAGAACCAAGGTATCAATCCAGTAGGAGGCTCCTCAAAAGTCCCATGCACCTACACAAACAAACAAAGAACTCTCAACCAACGCAATAAAGGGGTTGTCAATCCCTTCACGGTCACTTGCAAAAGTGAGATCTAATAAAGATAGTAAGATAAGATAAACATATTTTGGTATTTTATAATATAGATGCAAAAAGTAAAGATGCAAATAAAAGTAGATTGGAAGCAAATATGATAAGAGATAGACCCGGGGGCCATAGGTTTCACTAGTGGCTTCTCTCAAGATAGCATAAGTATTACGGTGGGTGAACAAATTACTGTCGAGCAATTGATAGAAAAGCGAATAATTGTGAGATTATCTAGGCATGATCATGTATATAGGCATCACGTCCGTGACAAGTAGACCGACTCCTACATGCATCTACTACTATTACTCCACACATCGACCGACTCCTGCCTGCATCTAGAGTATTAAGTTCATAAGAACAGACTAACACCTTAAGCAAGATGACATGATGTAGAGGGATAAACTCATGCAATATGATATAAACCCCATCTTGTTATCCTCGATGGCAACAATACAATACGTGCCTTGCAACCCTTTCTGTCACTGGGTAAGGACACCGCAAGATTGAACCAAAAGCTAAGCACTTCTCCCATGGCAAGAAAGATCAATATAGTAGGCACTTCTCCCATGGCAAGAAAGATCAATATAGTAGGCCAAACCAAACTGATAATTCGAAGAGACTTGCAAAGATAACTCAATCATACATAAAAGAATTCGGAGGAGATTCAAATATTATTCATACATAAACTTGATCATAAACCCACAATTCATCGGATCTCGACAAACACACCGCAAAAAGAGTTTACATCGAATAGATCTCCACAAGAGAGGGGGAGAACATTGTATTGAGATCCAAAAAGAGAGAAGAAGCCACCTAGCTAATAACTATGGACCCGTAGGTCTGTGGTAAACTACTCACAACTCATCGGAGGGGCAAGGGTGTTGATCTAGAAGCCCTTCATGGTCGATTCCCCCTCCGGCGGAGCGCCGGCAAAGGCTCCAAGATGAGATCTCGCGGATACATAAGGTTACGGCAGTGGAAATTGTGTTTCGTTGGCTCCCTGGATGTTTTTGGGGTACGTAGGCTTATATAGGAGGAAGAAGTACGTCGGTGGACGCCCGAGGGGCCCACGAGACAGGGGGCGCGCCCTCCTATCTCGGGGAGTCCTCGGCTGCTTCTTGACTTGCACTCCAAGTCCTCTGGATCACGTTCGTTCCAAAAATCACGCTCCCGAAGGTTTCATTCCGTTTGGACTCTGTTTGATATTCCTTTTCTTCGAAATACTGAAATAGGCAAAAAAATAGCAATACGGGATGGGCCTCCGGTTAGTAGGTTAGTTCCAAAAATGATATAAATGTGTAAAATAAAGCCCATAAACATCTGAAAGGGGTAATATAATAGCATGGAACAATCAAAAATTATACATACGTTAGAGACGTATCAATGCGCAGGCCACTCTGCTCACGGGCGGGAGCTCCTTCGCTACCGTCCCGTGGGTGATCTCTACGAGGAGTGGCTCGAGCATATCGCCGAGCTCATCACCGTCGCGCACGGGGCCTCCAACGGGCCGGCTCGCTTGCTGCCTCAGCAACCACCTGCAGCGAGGGATGTCACGCACGGGGCTCCTCCTCCGCCTCCAGCCCGGGGCACCATCGTCAAGCCAAGGCGTATGGCTCCATAGCGCGACCCGCAGCACCCAGCGCCGCTCGAGATGACGTGAGCTACAGGTGGTGCAACGTCCCCAAGGGGAAGCGCGCGTGCTTCTAGCGGCCCAGCACCAGGTCCGTGAGCAGCCACGGGAGGTGGTGGTGCGCGTGCATCAAGACTACGTTCCAACCCCTCGACGACCTCCGGTGGCCACGGCAGGGTGCCGTGCGTTCACTGCAGAGCTCCGCAACGTCTTCTGGCCGAGCAAGTTCAAGTTTGACCTGCCTCCACGCTACGACGGCACCGCAGACCCCACCGAGTTCCTGTAGCTCTACGAGCTGAGCATTGAGGCAGCCAACGGTGACGAGAAGATCATGGAAAATTGGTTTCTGATGGCCCTCAATGATGGCGCGCGTTCTTGGCTCCTGAACCTGACCGAGGGATCGGTTTCTTCCTAGGAGGAGATGCGCAGCCGCTTCATCGCCAACTTCTAGGGCACTCGCGACCATCAGCCGGCTGCAAGTGACCTACGCCGCGTCAAGCAGCAACCTAGAGAGACCATGCATCAATATATCCAGCGCTTCAACAACGTCCACCTCAAGATTCCCAAGGTGTCAGACGAGGACATCATCTCTGTGTTCACCGATGGCGTCCATGATGTCAAAATGAAGGAGGAGCTCACCATCCACAAGGACCTCTGCACTGCTCTTGAGATGTTCAACATGGCGAACAAGTGTGCAAGAGCTGAGGAGGGACGCCTTTCCCTCCTCGAGCTCCCTGATGCTGATCCAGAAGACAAGAAGACCAAGACCAAGGACACAAAGCGCAAGGGGCCAGCCATGCTTGCGGCCGAGCCAGAGACCAAGCGGCTGCGACCACCCTGAGTCATCCAAGGGCAAGCGGCCGTTCTGTGCCTTCCACAACGTCTACAGCCACAACACAAGCCACTATCAGGAGCTTAGGGCTCTCCACAACGGGTGCCTCAGTCGACGCCCCGAGCGCAACGATCGGGGCTACGGTCGCGGAGGTGTCCAAGGAGGAGGATGATGGGACGAACGTGACCGCCGCCAGGAGTGGCGCGACCAGCCTCGTGAGGACCGCTGGCAGGACCAGCCTCGCGAGGGCAACTGGAGGGAACAGCCTCGTGAGGACCGCCCTTAAGGAAATGCAGCTTTGCCTCCTCCGCCTCCACCACTAAGAAGGAATGAAGATCACCATCAGGATGAGGGGGTTGGGGGCTTCCAGGAGCCACGAACCATTGCCTGCATCTTGGGCGGCTCACAAGCCCCAGCTTCTCACCGTGTCTTCAAGCAGTTTGCGTGCGAGGTCAATGCGGCACTTCCCAAGCTTGAGGCAACTTTCCCCCTCAAGTGGTCCGAGTGCGCCATCACCTTCGACTCCTTAGACCGACTCAAGTGCGCGGCCACCGCTGGCGCGCTCCCCATGATTTGCTCTCCCATCATCAGCAACGTAACTGTCACCAAGACACTCATTGATGGTGGAGCAGGGCTCAATGTTCTCTCTGTCTAGACGTTCGACAGACTCCAGGTGCCATACTACCAGCTGCACCCCACCAAGCCATTCTTAGGAGTGACCAACGGATTGACACACCCTGTCACCTTCGGCGAGCGCAACAACTACCGCACCGAGCTCATCAACTTCGACGTCGCCGACATTCGTCTTCCCTACAACGCCATCCTGGGGTACCCAGCACTGCCCAAGTTCATGGCGGCCACACACCATGCCTACAACATCCTCAGGATGCCAGGAAGCGGCGGCATCATCATGGTTGCTTGTCAGGAGAAGGATGAGGTGTGCTCCCTCGAGCGCGCCTTCTAGGCTACAGCAGTTGAGAACCCAGAAGACGAAGGCGGCACCGTCCCTCCTGAGGTTTCCCCCAAGACAAAGAAGCTCCAGCTGAGCCAGGGGTCTCTTGAGGAAGCATCACCTGAGGACGCAGCGCTGAGTCTCGCATCTCCGGACCTGGCACCTTGCTACGTCTTGAGCTTGCATTGGTTATCCTTCAAGAGGAAAGGGTGATGCAGCAATAGTAGCGTAAGTATTTCCGTCAGTTTTTGAGAACCAAGGTATCAATCCAGTAGGAGGCTCCTCAAAAGTCCCATGCACCTACACAAACGAACAAAGAACTCGCAACCAACGCAATAAAGGGGTTGTCAATCCCTTCACGGCCACTTGCGAAAGTGAGATCTAATAGAGATAGTATGATAAGATAAATATATTTTTGGTATTTTATAATATAGATGCAAAAAGTAAAGATGCAAATAAAAGTAAATTGGAAGCAAATATGATAAGCGATAGACCCGGGGACCATAGGTTTCACTAGTGGCTTCTCTCAAGATAGCATAAGTATTATGGTGGGTGAACAAATTACTGTCGAGCAATTGATAGAACATCGAATAATTATGAGATTATCTAGGCATGATCATGTATATAGGCATCACGTCGCATCACGTCCGCAACAAGTAGACCGACTCCTGCCTGCATCTACTACTATTACTCCACACATCAACCGACTCCTGCCTGCATCTAGAGCATTAAGTTCATAAGAACAGACTAACGCCTTAAGCAAGATGACATGATGTAGAGGGATAAACTCATGCAATATGATATAAACCCCATCTTTTTATCCTCGATGGCAGCAATACAATACGTGCCTTGCAACCCCTACTGTCACTGGGTAAGGACACCGCAAGATTGAGCCCAAAGCTAAGCACTTCTCCCATGGCAAGAAAGATCAATCTCGTAGGCCAAACCAAAGTGATAATTCGAAGAGACTTGCAAAGATAACTCAATCATACATAAAAGAATTCAGAGGAGATTCAAATATTTCTCATAGATAAACTTGATCATAAACCCACAATTCATCGGATCTCGACAAACACACCGCAAAAAGAGTTTACATCGAATAGATCTCCACAAGAGAGTGGGACAAGATTGTATTGAGATCCAAAAAGAGAGAAGAAGCCATCTAGCTAATAACTATGGACCCAAAGGTCTGTGGTAAAGTACTCACAACTCATCGAAGGGGCAATGGTGTTGATGTAGAAGCCCTCCATGGTCGATTCCCCCTCCGGCGGAGCGCCGGCGAAGGCTCCAAGATGGGATCTCGTGGATACAGAAGGTTACGATGGTGGAAATTGTGTTTCTTTGGCTCCCTGGATGTTTTTGGGGTATGTAGGCTTATATAGGTGGAAGAAGTACGTCGGTGGACGCCCGAGGGGCCCATGAGACAGGGGGCGTGCCCTCCTATCTCGTGGAGGCCTCGGCTGCTTCTTGACTTGCACTCCAAGTCCTCTGGATCACGTTCGTTCCAAAAATTACGCTCCCGAAGGGTTCATTCTGTTTGGACTCCGTTTGATATTCCTTTTCTTTGAAATACTGAAATAGGCAAAAAAAACAACAATACGGGTTGGGCCTCCGGTTAGTACGTTAGTCCCAAAAATGATATAAATGTGTAAAATAAAGCCCATAAACATCCAAAAGGGGTAATATAATAGCATGGAACAATCAAAAATTATAGATACGTTGGAGACGTATCAAGCATCCCCAAGCTTAATTCGTGCTCGTCCTCGAGTAGGTAAATGATAAAAAAGAAATTTTTGATGTGGAATGCTACCTAGCATAATTCTCAATGTAATTTTCTCTATTGTGGCATGAATGTTCAGATCCAAATGATACAAAATAAAAGTTCATATTAACATGAAAATGGTGATACTTCAAGCATACTAATCAAAGTAATCATGTCTTCTCAAAAGAACATGGCCAAAGAAAGTTATCCCTACAAAATCATATAGTCTGACTGTTGCTCTATCTTCATCACACAAAGTATTTAATCATGCACAACCCCGATGACAAGCCAAGCAATTGTTTCACACTTTGATAATCTCAAACTCTTTTAACTTTGACGCAACACATGAGCGTGAGCCATGGACATAGCACTATATGTGGAGTAGAATGGTGGTTGTGGAGAAGACAAAAAGGAGAAGATAGTCTCACATCAACTAGGCGTATCAACGGGCTATGGAGATGCCCATTAATGGATATCAATGTGAGTGAGTAGGGATTGCCATGCAACGGATGCACTAGAGCTATAAATATATGAAAGCTCAACAAAAAAAACCTGAGTGGGTGTGCATCCAACTCGCTTGCTCACGAAGACCTAGGGCATTTTGAGGAAGCCCATCATTGGAATATACAAGCCAAGTTCTATAATGAAAAATTCCCACTAGTATATGAAAGTGACAACATATGAGACTCTCTATCATGAAGATCATGGTGCTACTTTGAAGCACAAGTGTGGAAAAAGAGATGGTAGCATTGTCCCTTCTCTCTTTTTCTCTCATTTTATTTTCTTTTTCTTTTTCTTTTTTTCTTTTCTCTTTTTTTATTTGGCCTTTCTTGTTTTTTCTTTTTTTTCTTTTTTTTCTTTTTGTAAAGTCTGAAGTCTCATCCCGACTTGTGAGGGACCATAGTATTCATCATCCTTTCCTCACTAGGACAATGCTCTAATAATGAAGATCATCACACTTTTATGGATTTACAACTCAAGAATTACAACTCAAAGCTAGAACAAGATATGACTCTATATGAATGCATCCGGCGGTGTACCGGGATAGGCAATAAATCAAGAGCGACATGTATGAAAATTATGAAGGTGGCCTTGCCACAAATACGATGTCAACAACATGATCATGCAAAGAGCAATAAGACAAAAGTAATGCATGTCATATGAACAGAACGGTGGAAAGTTGCATGGCAATATATTGGAATGGATATGGACATGCCATAATAGGTAGGTATGGTGGCTGTTTTGAGGAAGGTATATGGTGGGTGTATGGTACCAGCAAAAGTTGCGCGGCACAAGAGACGCTAGCAATGGTGGAAGGGTGAGGGTGCGTATAATCCATGGACTCAACATTAGTCAAAAGAACTCATATACTTGTTGCAAAAATCTAGAAGTCATCAAAAACCAAAGCACTACGTGCATGCTCCTAGGGGGATAGATTGGTAGGAAAATACCATCGCTCGTTCTCGACCGCCACTCATAAGGAAGACAATCAATAAATAAAATTGTGCTCCAACTTCATCACAAAGCAGTTCACCATACGTGCATGCTACGGGAATCACAACCCTCAACACAAATATTTTCATAATTACCTCAACTAGCATGACTCTAATATCACTACCTCCATATCTCAAAACAATTATCAAGCATCATATTGATCATAGCATCCAATTCTTTTTCTATGATAGTTTTTATTATACCCAACTTGGATGCTCATCATTCTAGGACCAACTTTGTAACCATAGCAAATACCATGTTGTTCTAAAAGACTCTCAAAAAGATATAAATGAAGCATGAGAGACTAGCAATTTCTTTAAAATTAAGTCACCACCGTGCTCTAAAAGATATAAGTGAAGCACTAGAGCAAAAACTATCAAGCTCAAAAGATATAAGTGAAGCACATAGAGTATTCTAGCAAATTCTAATCAAATAGGCTTCTCCCAAAAGGTGTGTACAGCAAGGATGATTGTGGTAAACTAAAAGGCAAAGACTAATATAATACACGACGCTCCAAGCAAAACACATATCATGTGCCGAATAAAAATATAGCTCCAAGTAAAGTTACCAATGAACGAAGACGAAAGAGAGGATGCCTTCTCGGGGCATCCCCAAGCTTAGGATTTTGGCTATCCTTTAATATCTTGGGGTGCCATGGGCATCCCCAAGCTTAGGCTCTTGCCTCTCCTTATTCCATAGTCCACAAAAGCTTTACCCAAAACTTGAAAACTCCACAACACAAAACTCAACAGGAAAGCTTATAAGCTCTGTTAGTGAAAGAAAAAAAAACCACCACATAAGGTACTGTAATGAACTCATTCTTTATTTATTTTGGTGTTAAACATACTGTATTCCAACTTCTCTATTGTTTATAAACTATTTTACTAGCCATAGATGCATCAAAATAAGCAAACAACACACGAAAAACAGAATCTGTCAAAAACAGAACAGTCTGTAGCAATCTGTAACTAAGGCAAACTTCTGGAACTCTACAAATCCTAAAAAAATAGGAAGTCCTGGACAATTTGTCTATTCATCAGCAGCAAAAAGAATCAACGCATAAGCACGTTCTGTGATTTAACAAAACTAAATTCGTGCGCGCAATGTTTCTGTTTTTCAGTAGAATCAAATCAACTATCATCATAGGTTATCCTATAGGTTCTACTTGGCACAAACACTAATTAAAAGATAAAAACACATCTAAACAGAAGGTAGATGCAAGATTTATTACAAAAAACACAAAGAAAATTGGGTTGCCTCCCAACTAGCGCTATCGTTTAACGCCCCTAGCTAGGCATAAAAGCGAAGATAGATCTAAGTAGTGCCATAATAATAAGATAGATCTTGAAAGCTCATCTCATATTCTCTATGTTCGGCAGCAAGTTTTCTTTGAGGCAAGCAAAAGTAATCAAAAGGGCTAAATTTAGCGGGACAAAAGTCCCCAAGATCAATCTCAGGAGGAACGGGTTCCTCCCTTGGCCCTTCATAATGCACAATTAATTCATCACTAAAAGCATTCTTTTGGATAAATCTCGTGAGCCTATACTCAAGAGAGTATCCTAGCTCATTGTTTCGAAGGGCAAAATCATTATTAAGTTCGTTAATTCTATCAACCAAGACATTGGTAGGAACCTTTTTTCTAAGGTTTTCATTGAAAGCAACATAGTCCAAAGATTGAAAACGCTTAAATTCCTCTTGATCATAGAGGATCGCCTCTATTGGAGGACGACCGGCGTCCACCTTGTAGTGCGCAAAGATTTCTTTGGCCTCTCTTATGATAAATATAGACTCATGAGCCAAAAATATAGTAACAACGCGCTTAACAGAAGAATGCTCAACATTGGAAAATTCCAGAAAAATTCCTTGTATGCAAGGATGCATATGCATAAATTGTCTTTCAAGCTCAACTACAAGCATAGCGATGGCATCCGCAAGACTACTAGTTCTATGAAGAATAGAACCACCCATGGAAGGTAAAGCACCGGCACAAGTAAAGAAATCTTGAATAACACCTTTTCCAATGATGTTACCACTACCGATTTGAAACTTTCTAGTATGCAAGGTAGGGGGTTCTTCGGCCGGAGCCTCGAAATTTTCCATGTTATCATTATTGTCCATATCGACGATAATCTCCCCAATTTCAGACATAACGGCGAACAAAAGCAAGGTGGAAGGAAGCGAGCGAAAGAGAGGAGGAGATTGGGAAAGAGGGCGAATAAAACGGCAAGGGTGAAGTGGGGGAGAGGAAAACGAGAGGCAAATGGCAAATAATGTAAATGCGAGGGAGATGGGTTTGTGATGGGTACTTGGTATGTCTTGACTTGAGCGAAGACCTCCCCATTAATGGCGCCAGAAATCCTTCTTGCTACGTCTTGAGCTTGTGTTGGTTTTCCTTGAAGAGGAAAGGGTGATGCAGCAATAGCAGCGTAAGTATTTCCCTCAGTTTTTGAGAACCAAGGTATCAATCCAGTAGGAGGCTCCTAAAAAGTCCCAAGCACCTACACAAACAAACAAATAACTCATAACCAATGCAATAAAGGGGTTGTCAATCCCTTCACGGCCACTTGCGAAAGTGAGATCTAATAGAGATAGTATGATAATATAAATATATTATTGGTATTTTATAATATATATGAAAAAAGTAAAGATGCAAATAAAAGTAAATTGGAAGCAAATATGATAAGCAAAAGACCCGGGGGCCATAGGTTTCACTAGTGGCTTCTCTCAAGATAGCATAAGTATTACGATGGGTGAACAAATTACTGTCGAGCAATTGATAGAAAAGCGAATAATTATGAGATTATCTAGGCATGATCATGTATATAGGCATCACGTCCGCAACAAGTAGACCGACTCCTTCCTGCATCTACTACTATTACTCCACACATCGACCGACTCCTGCATGCATCTAGAGTATTAATTTCATAAGGACAGAGTAACGCCTTAAGCAAGATGACATGATGTAGAGGGATAAACTCATGCAATATGATATAAATCCCATCTTTTTATCCTTGATGGCAACAATACAATATGTGCCTTGCAACCCGTGCTGTCACTGGGTAAGGACACCGCAAGATTGAACCCAAAGCTAAGCACTTCTCCCATGGCAAGAAAGATCAATCTAGTAGGCCAAACCAAACTGATAATTCGAAGAGACTTGCAAAGATAACTCAATCATACATAAAAGAATTCAGAGGAGATTCAAATATTTCTCACAGATAAACTTGATCATAAACCCACAATTCATCGGACCTCGACAAACACACCGTAAATAGAGTTTATATCGAATAGATCTCCACAAGAGAGGGGGAGAACATTGTATTGAGATCCAAAAAGAGAGAAAAAGCTATCTAGCTAATAACTATGGACCCGAAGGTCTGTGGTAAACTACTCACAACTCATCGGAGGGGCTATGGTGTTGATGTAGAAGCCCTCCATGGTCGATTCCCCCTCCGGTGGAGCGCCGACGAAGGCTCCAAGATGGGATCTTGCGGATACAGAAGGTTAGGGCGGTGGAAATTGTGTTTCGTTGGCTCCCTAGATGTTTTCAAGGTACGTAGGCTTATATAGGAGGAAGAAGTACGTCGGTGGCCGCCCGAGGGGCCCACGAGACACGGGGCGCGCCCTATAGGGGGGCACCCTCCTATCTCGTGGAGGCCTCGGCTGCTTCTTGACTTGCACTCCAAGTCCTCTGGATCACGTTCATTCCAAAAATCACGCTCCCGAAGGTTTCATTCCATTTGGACTCCGTTTGATATTTCTTTTTTTCGAAATACTAAAATTGGCAAAAAAACAACAATACAGGTTGGGCCTCCAGTTAGTATTTTAGTCCCAAAAATGATATAAATGTGTAAAATAAAGTCCATAAACATCCAAAGGGGTAATATAATAGCATTGAATAATCAAAAATTATAGATACATTGGAGACGTATTACACCTTCACCCATATCATAGGAAGGCGAGCCCGTCGCCCCTCTCAAGCTGGGCTCGGGGGCTCTCCTCTGGAGGGCCTCAGACCTAGCCCATGTCGTGAGAGAGGCGCTCGAGCACCATGTGGAGGCGCTCTTCAGGGCACGCTTCCCAGGAGAAGGCAGTAGGCGTGAGGCACCAGGCATTCAGGAGTTCATCAGCGAGGCGATCGAGGAATTCAGGAAGGAAGGGTTCTGCAAGGCGATCGTCGCATGCCGCGAGGCGGAGCTCGCTACCCTAGCGAGGGTAAAGAGTTCTGCGTCTGCATCGACATCCCTGGGCTCAGCAGGGCCACGTCTCGGCAGCTCATGTGGCCGTATTGTGTCGGCCGATGCGAGGGACCGCTGCAGAGCTACGTCTGCATGCCTTTTGGCCTGGCGGGCGCGGCTAAGGCGTTCCAGCACTGCATGAGGGATGCTCAGGCGGCCTGCGAAGCCAGGCACCAGGCGATCTTGCTGGAGATGGAGGAGCACCTTCAGGAGCCTTCCGGTCCCCCCGAGCTTCCTGAGGTTCGGCACCGGAGCGGCTCATGAGGAGCGGCTTCAGCAACACGCGTTTTTTGGCTACTTCAACAACTCTTCAGCGACGTTACCAGGTGACATCTCCCTAGTTCGTTCAGTTTGGGGGCGCCCTTCGGGCTGCATCATCCCCAGGCTGTGTGGGTCTGTCCCTACGGCGTGTATCGCTTTTGCGTTTTATCAGATCCAGTTACGGTCCTTTGCAAACTACTTTCGAATTACCAACTGCCTGACCGGCTCTTCGTTGTTAAGAACGTCTCGCGCCCTTGCAAGCCCTCCCATGACCGCCTCATGATTAAGGACTGGCACGGCATCTGTGCTCGGGTCCGTCCCTACAGCATCGCTAAACCCAAGAAGCTGAGCTCTGGCTCACGGACCGATCCCGTGTACGTCACCTCCCGTGGCTCTTGGTGCCTTATTCTTGCATGAGCTAATCGTGATGAGTAAGCAAGGGCGTGCGACCTGGTGCCCCCGTGGCCACGGGAACCGCGCGCCGGCTATTTTTATTCAGGATCTTTGCATGAGAAGACTAGGCACGTCGTCTGTGCTTGGGTCCATCCCTACAGCGTTGATAAATCCAGTGGCTGAGCTCTGTCTGGCGGGTCAGCCCTATTCACGTCACCTCCTGGGGTCGTTGGTGTCTGGCCTTATCATGCAATAGCCTCAGGAAACTCATTCGGTGCAAGCTACCTAACCATCTCGCAGGACCAACTTGAGCATCCCCAACCACGACCAGGCGCAACCTGCCTTGAGGTAGGGCCTCGTGAGTCCCACGTTGGCTCACAGGTGCCGTTGCTCATATTTGTAACTCACAGCAGGAGCTGCGGAATAAGCGGAGACTGGCGAAGGACGAGGTCACGATGCGCGTCGGGAATGGTTCCAGAGTTGATGTGATCTCATCCGGGACCAATCATGTCTATGCTCAACGCAAACACCAAATGACAATTATTCATGTTTAATACTAATCTTGATGGTAGAGGGAGTGTGCGATGTTTGATCACATCAAACTTGGAAACACTTCCAACACATATCGTCAGCTCACCTTTAGCTAGTCTCCGTTTATTCCATAGCTCTTTTATTTCGAGTTACTAACACTTAGCAACTGAACCGGTATATTAATACCCTGGTGCTACTAGGAGTACTAGTAAAGTACACATTAACATAATGTATATCTAATATACTTCTATTGACTTTGCCAGTCTTCTCATCTACCAAGTATCTAGGGTAATTTTACTCCAGTGGTTGTTCCCCTTATTACAGAAGTACTTAGTCTCGGGTTTGGGTTCAACCTTGGGTTTCTTCACTAGAGCAGCAGCTGATTTGCCGTTTCATGAAGTATCCCTTCTTGCCCTTGCCCTTCTAGTGGTTTCACCAACCATCAACAATTGATGCTCCTTCTTGATTTCTACTTTCGCGATGTCAAACATGGCGAATACCTCAAGGATCATCATATCTATCCTTGATATGTTATAGTTCACCATGAAGCTCTAGCAGCTTGGTGGCAATGACTTTGGAGAAACATCACTATCTCATCTGGAAGATCAACTCCCACTCGATTCAAGTGATTGTTGCACTCAAACAATCTGAGCACAAGCTCAACGATTGAGCTTTTCTCCCTGAGTTTGCAGGCTATGAAAATCATCGGAGGTCTCATACCTTTTGACGTGGGCACGAGCTTGAAATCCCAATTTCAGCCCTCGAAACATCTCATATGTTCTGCGACATTTCGAAAATGTCTTTGGTGCCTCTACTTAAACCATTTAACTGAACTATCATGTAGTTATCAAAACGTGTATGTCCGATGTTCGCAACATCCACAAACGACGTTTGGGGTTCAGCACACTGAGCGGTGCATTAAGGACATAAGCTTTCTACTGATCGCATAATCGCTACTATTAACTTTCAACTATATTTTCTCTAGGAACATATCTAAACAGTGGAACTAAAGCGCGAGCTTATGACATAATTTGCAAAGATCTTTTGACTATGTTCAGGATAATTAAGTTCATCTTATGAACTCCCACTCAGATAGACATCCCTCTGGTCATCTAAGTGATTACATGATCCGAGTCAACTAGGCCGTGTCTGATCATTATGTGAGACGGACTAGTCATCATCGGTGAACATCTTCATGTTGATCGTATCTACTATATGACTCATGCTCGACCTTTCGGTATCTGTGTTCCGAGGCCATGTCTGTACATGCTAGGCTCGTCAAGTTAACCCTAAGTGTTTTGCATGTGTAAAACTGTCTTACACCCGTTGTATGTGAACGTAAGGATCCATCACACCCGATCATCACGTGGTGCTTAGAAGTGACGAACTTTAGCAACGGTGCATAGTTAGGGGAGAACACTTCTTGAAATTGTTGTAAGGGATCATCTTATTTACTACCGTCATTCTAAGTAAACAAGATGCATAAACATGATAAACATCACATGCAATCAGATAGTGACATGATATGGCCAATATCATTTTGCTCCTTTTGATCTCCATCTTCAGGGCTCCATGATCATCATCGTCACCGGCATGACACCATGATCTCCATCATCATGATCTCCATCATCGTGTCTTCATGAAGTTGTCTCGCCAACTATTAATTCTACTACTATGCCTACCGGTTAGCAATAAAGTAAAGTAATTACATGGCGTTGTTCAATGACACGCAGGTCATACAATAAATAAAGACAACTCCTATGGCTCCTGCCGGTTGTCATACTCATCGACATGCAAGTCGTGAATCCTATTACAAGAACATGATCAATCTCATACATCACATATCATTCATCACATTCTTCTTGGCCATATCACATCACATAGCATACCCTGCAAAAACAAGTTAGACGTCCTCTAATTGTTGTTTGCATGTTTTACGTGGCTGCTATGGGTTTCTAGCAAGAACGTTTCTTACCTACGCAAAACCACAATGTGGTATGTCAATTGCTATTTACCCTTCATAAGGACCCTTTTCATCGAATCCGTTCCGATAAAGTGGGAGAGACTGGCACCCGCTAGCCAGCTTATGCACCAAGTGCATGTCAGTCGGTGGAACCTGTCTCACGTAAGAGTACATGTAAGGTCGGTCCGGTCCGCTTCATCCCACAATACCGTCGAAACAAGATTGGACTAGTAACGGTAAGCATATTGAACAAAATCA
Source organism: Triticum aestivum (assembly GCF_018294505.1). NCBI lineage: Eukaryota > Viridiplantae > Streptophyta > Magnoliopsida > Poales > Poaceae > Triticum > Triticum aestivum. The sequence goes on from NC_057807.1 coordinate 157,938,827, forward strand.
ACGCCCACAACTACTTTGTGTTCTACTCGTGCTAAGAATCTACGCAGTAGACCTAGCTCATGATGCCACTGTTGGGGAACGTAACAGAAATTCAAAATTTTCCTACGTGTCACCAAGATCTATCTATGGAGAAACCAGCAACGAGGGGAAGGAGAGTGCATCTACATACCCTTGTAGATCGCTAAGCGGAAGCGTTCAACAGAACGGGGTTGAAGGAGTCGTACTCGTCGTGATCCAAATCACCGGAGATCCTAGTGCCGAACGGACGGCACCTCCGCGTTCAACACACGTACAGCCCGGTGACGTGTCCCATGCCTTGATCCAGCAAGGAGAGAGGGAGAGGTTGAGGAAGACTCCATCCAGAAGCAGCACAACGGCGTGGTGGTGGTGGAGGAGCGTGGCAATCCTGCAGGGCTTCGCCAAGCACCTACGTGAGAGGAGGAGGTGTCACGGGAGGGAGGGAGGCTCCAGGGCTTCAGGTGCGGCTGCCCTCCCTCCCCTCCACTATATATAGGGGCAAGAAAGAGGGGGGAGGCGCAGCCTTGCCCCTTCCTCCAAGGAAGCGGTGCGGCCAAGGGAGGGGAGGAGTCCATCCTCCCCAAGGCACCTCGGAGGTGCCTTCCCCTTTTAGGATTCTCCCCTCCCCAAGTCTCCTTGGCACATGGGCCTCTTGGGGCTGGTGCCCTTGGCCCATATTGGCCAAGGCGCACCCGCTACAGCCCATGTAGCCCCCCGGGGCAGGTGCCCCCCCCCCGGTGGACCCCCGGACCCCTTTCGGCACTCCCGGTACAATACCGATAAAGTGCGAAACTTTTCCGGCGACCAAAATAAGACTTCCCATATATAAATCTTTACCTCCGGACCATTCCGGAACTCCTCGTGACGTCCGGGATCTCATCCGGGACTCCGAACAACATTCGGTAACCACATACAAACTTCCTTTATAACCCTAGCGTCACCGAACCTTAAGTGTGTAGACCCTATGGGTTCGGGAGACATGTAGACATGACCGAGACGTTCTCCGGTCAATAACCAACAGCGGGATCTGGATACCCATGTTGGCTCCCACATGTTCCACGATGATCTCATCGGATGAACAACGATGTCAAGGACTCAATCAATCCTGTATACAATTCCCTTTGTCTAGCGGTATTTTACTTGCCCGAGATTCGATCGTCGGTATGCCGATACCTTGTTCAATCTCGTTACCGGCAAGTCTCTTTACTCGTTCTGTAACACATCATCCCGTGATCAACCCCTTGGTCACATTGTGCACATTATGATGATGTCCTACCGAGTGGGCCCAGAGATACCTCTCCGTTTACACGGAGTGACAAATCCCAGTCTCGATTCGTGCCAACCCAACAGACACTTTCGGAGATACCTGTAATGCACCTTTATAGCCACCCAGTTACGTTGTGACGTTTGGTACACCCAAAGCATTCCTACGGTATCCGGGAGTTGCACAATCTCATGGTCTAAGGAAAAGATACTTGACATTAGAAAAGCTTTAGCATACGAACTACACGATCTTTGTGCTAGGCTTAGGATTGGGTCTTGTCCATCACATCATTCTCCTAATGATGTGATCCCGTTATCAACGACATCCAATGTCCATAGCCAGGAAACCATGACTATCTGTTGATCACAACGAGCTAGTCAACTAGAGGCTCACTAGGGACATATTGTGGTCTATGTATTCACAAGTGTATTACGATTTCCAGATAATACAGTTATAGCTTGAATAAAAGACTATTATCATGAACAAAGAAATATAATAATAACACTTTTATTATTGCCTCTAGGGCATATTTCCCACAGTCTCCCACTTGCACTAGAGTCAATAATCTAGTTCACATCACCATGTGATTAACACTGACAGGTCACATCACCATGTGACCAACATCCAAACAGTTTACTAGTGTCATTAAACTAGTTCACATCATCATGTGATTAAGACTCAATGAGTTCTGGGGTTTGATCATGTTCTGCTTGTGAGAGAGGTTTTAGTCAACGGATCTGTAACATTCAGATCCGTATGTACTTTGCAAATATCTAGGTCATATTGTAAATGGTGCTTCCACGCTCCACTTGGAGATATTCCAAATGGTTGTTCCACTATATGTATCCGGCTTCTCTACTCAGAGCTATCCGGATAGGTGTTAAGCTTGCATCGACGTAACCCTTTATGTCGAACTCTTTATCACCTCCATAATCGAGAAACATATCCTTATTCCTCTAAGGATAACTTTGACCGCTATCCAGTGATCCACTCCTTGATCACCTTTGTACCCTCTTGCTAGACAAGCGGCAAGGCACACATCAGGTGCGGTACTTAGCATGGCATACTGTAGAGCCTACGTCCAAAGCATAGGGGACGACCTTCGTCCTTTCTCTCTTTTCTGCCGTGGTCGAGCTTTAAGTCTTAACTTCGTACCTTACTACTCAGGCAAGAACTCCTTCTTTGACTGATCCATCTTGAACACCTTCAAGATCATGTCAAGGTATGTGCTCATTTGAAAGTACCATTAAGCATTTTTTATCTATCCTCATAGATCTTGATGCTCAATGTTCAAGTAGCTTAATCCATGTTTTCTATTGAAAAACATCTTTTCAAATAACCCTATATGCTTTCCAGAAATTCTACATCATTTCTGATCATCAATATGTCAACAACATATACTCATCAGAAAATCTATAGTGCTCCCACTCACTTCTTTGGAAATACAAGTTTCTCACAAACTTTGTATAAACCCAAAATCTTTGATCATCTTATCAAAGTGCACATTCCAGCTCCGAGATGCTTGTGATTGTTGTACTCAGACCATCTGGAAGATCAACTCCCACTCGATTCTAGTGATTGTTGTACTCAGACCATCTGAGCACAAGCTCAACGATTGAGGTTTTCTCCCTTAGTTTGCAGGTTAAGAAAATCGTCGGAGGTCTTATACCTCTTGACGTGGGCACGAGCCTGAAATCCCAATTTCAGCCCTCGAAACATCTCATATGTTCCGCGACGATTCGAAAAACGTCTTTGGTGCCTCAACTCTAAACCGTTTAACTTAACTATCACGTAGTTATCAAAACGTGTATGTCTGATGTTCGCAACATCCACAAACGACGTTTGGGGCTCAGCACACTGAGCGGTGCATTAAGGACATAAGCTTTCTACTGTCCGCATAATTGCTACTGTCAACTTTCAAATATATTTTCTCTAGGAACATATCTAAACAGTGGAACTAAAGCGCGAGCTCACGACATAATTTGCAAAGATCTTTTGACTATGTTCAGGATAATTAAGTTCATCTTATGAACTCCCACTCAGATAAACATCCCTCTGGTCATCTAAGTGACTACACGATCCGAATCAACTAGGCCGTGTCCGATCATCACGTGAGACGGACTAGTCATCATCGGTGAACATCTTCATGTTGATCGTATCTACTATACGACTCATGCTCGACCTTTCGGTCTCTGTGTTCCGAGGCCATGTCTGTACATGCTAGGCTCGTCAAGTTAACCCTAAGTGTTTCGCGTGTGTAAATCTGTCTTACACCCGTTGTATGTGAACGTAAGAATCCATCACACCCGATCATCACGTGGTGCTTAGAAGCGACGAACTTTAGCAACGATGCACAGTTAGGGGAGAACACTTCTTGAAACTGTTGTAAGGGATCATCTTATTTACTACCGTCATTCTAAGTAAACAAGATGCATAAACATGATAAACATCACATGCAATCAAATAGTGACATGATATGGCCAATATCATTTTGCTCCTTTTGATCTCCATCTTCGGGGCTCCATGATCATCATCGTCACCGGCATGACACCATGATCTCCATCATCATGTCTTCATGAAGTTGTCTCGCCAACTATTACTTCTACTACTATGGCTACCGGTTAGCAATAAAGTAAAGTAATTACATGGCGTTGTTCAATGACACGCAGGTCATACAATAAATAAAGACAACTCCTATGGCTCCTGCCGGTTGTCATACTCATCGACATGCAAGTCGTGAATCCTATTACAAGAACATGATCAATCTCATACATCACATATCATTCATCACATTCTTCTTGGCCATATCACATCACATAGCATACCCCCCAAAAACAAGTTAGACGTCCTCTAATTGTTGTTTGCATGTTTTACGTGGCTGCTATGGGTTTCTAGCAAGAACGTTTCTTACCTACGCAAAACCACAACGTGATATGTCAATTGCTATTTACCCTTCACAAGGACCCTTTTCATCGAATCCGTTCCGACTAAAGTGGGAGAGACTGGCACCCGCTAGCCACCTTATGCACCAAGTGCATGTCAATCGGTGGAACGTGTCTCACGTAAGAGTACGTGTAAGGCCGGTCTGGGCCGCTTCATCCCACAATACCGTCGAAACAAGATTGTACTAGTAACGGTAAGCATATTGAACAAGATCAACGCCCACAACTACTTTGTGTTCTACTCGTGCAAAGAATCTACGCAATAGACCTAGCTCATGATGCCACTGTTGGGGAACGTAGCAGAAATTCAAAATTTTCCTACGTGTCACCAAGATCTATCTATGGAGAAACCAGCAACGAGGGGAAGGAGAGTGCATCTACATACCCTTGTATATCGCTAAGCGGAAGCGTTCAAGAGAACGGGGTTGAAGGAGTCGTACTCGTCGTGATCCAAATCACCGGAGATCCTAGTGCCGAACGGACGGCACCTCCGCGTTCAACACACGTACAGCCCGATGATGTCTCCCATGCCTTGATCCAGCAAGGAGAGAGGGAGAGGTTGAGGAAGACTCCATCCAGCAGCAGCACGACGGCGTGGTGGTGGTGGAGGAGCGTGGCAATCCTGCAGGGCTTCGCCAAGCACCCGCGAGAGAGGAGGAGGTGTCACGGGAGGGAGGAAGGCGCCAGGGCTTCAGGTATGGATGCCCTCCCTCCCCTCCACTATATATAGGGGAAATGGAGAGGGGGGAGGCGCAGCCTTTCCCCTTCCTCCAAGGAAGGGGTGCGGCCAAGAGGGGGAGGAGTGCCTCCCAAGTCAAGTGGAGGCCCTCCCCCTTAGGGTTTCCCCTCCCATGCGCGTGGGCCTTGGGGGGGGCTGGTGCCCCTGGCCCATTAAGGCTAGGGCACCCCCTTACAGCCCATGCTGCTGTATTGGACGTGGTGGAACAGATTCCGGACCTCCAGACCCCTTCGGAATCCTCCGGAACCTTCTGGAAGCTTCCCGGTACAATACCGAAAAAACCCGAACTTTTTCCGGAACCCGAACAACAACTTTCCATATATAAATCTTTACCTCCAGACCATTCCGGAACTCCTCGTGACGTCTGGGATCTCATCCGGGACTCCGAACAACATTCGGTAACCACATACAAACTTCCTTTATAACCCTAGCGTCATCGAACCTTAAGTGTGTAGACCCTACGGGTTCGGGAACCATGCAGACATGACTGAGACGTTCTCCGGTCAATAACCAACAGTGGGATTTGGATACCCATGTTGGCTCCCACATGTTCCACGATGATCTCATCGGATGAACCACGATGTCAAGGACTCAATCAATCCCGTATACAATTCCCTTTGTCTAGCGGTATTTTACTTGCCCGAGATTCGATCGTCGGTATACCGATACCTTGTTCAATCTCGTTACCGGCAAGTCTCTTTACTCGTTCCGTAAAACATCATCCCATGATCAACCCCTTGGTCACATTGTGCACATTATGATGATGTCCTACCGAGTGGGCCCAGAGATACCTCTCCGTTTACACGGAGTGACAAATCCCAGTCTCGATTCGTGCCAACCCAACAGACACTTTCGGAGATACCTGTAGTGCACCTTTATAGCCACCCAGTTACGTTGTGACGTTTGGTACACCCAAAGCATTCCTACGGTATCCGGGAGTTGCAAAATCTCATGGTCTAAGGAAAAGATACTTGACATTAGAAAAGCTTTAGCATACGAACTACCCGATCTCTATGCTAGGCTTAGGATTGGGTCTTGTCCATCACATCATTCTCCTAATGATGTGATCCCGTTATCAACGATATCCAATGTCCATAGCCAGGAAACCATGACTATTTGTTGATCACAACGAGCTAGTCAACTAGAGGCTCACTAGGGACATATTGTGGTCTATGTATTCACACGTGTATTACGATTTCCGGATAATACAGTTATAGAATGAATAAAAGACTATTATCATGAACAAAGAAATATAATAATAACACTTTTATTATTGCCTCTAGGGCATATTTCCAACAGTCTCCCACTTACACTAGAGTCAATAATCTAGTTCACATCACTATGTGATTAACACTGACAGGCCACATCACCATGTGACCAACATCCAAAGAGTTTACTAGTGTCATTAAACTAGTTCACATCATCATGTGATTAAGACTCAATGAGTTCTGGGGTTTGATCATGTTCTGCTTGTGAGAGAGGTTTTAGTCAACGGATCTGTAACATTCAGATCCGTATGTACTTCGCAAATCTCGATGTCATATTGTAAATGCTACTTCCACGCTCCACTTGGAGCTATTCCAAATGGTTGCTTCACTATACGTATCCGGTTTGCTACTCAGAGTCATTCGGATAGGTGTTAAAGCTTGCATCAACGTAACCCTTTACGCCGAACTCTTTATCACCTCCATAATCGAGAAACATGTCCTTATTACTCCAAGGACAATTTTGACCGCTATCTGGTGATCCACTCCTTGATCACCTTTGTACCCTCTTGCCAGACATGTGGCAAGGCACACATCAGGTGCGGTACTTAGCATAGCATACTGTAGAGCCTACATCTAAAGCATAGGGGACGACCTTCGTCCTTTCTCTCTTTTCTGCCGTGGTCGAGCTTTAAGTCTTAACTTCGTACCTTACAACTCAGGAAACAACTCCTTCTTTGACTGATCCATCTTGAACACCTTCAAGATCATGTCAAGGTATGTGCTCATTTGAAAGTACCATTAAGCGTTTTGATCTATCCTCATAGATCTTGATGCTCAATGTTCAAGTAGCTTAATCCAGGTTTTCTATTGAAAAACATCTTTCAAATAACCCTATATGCTTTCCAGAAATTCTACATCATTTCTGATCAACAATATGTCAACAACATATACTCATCAGAAATTCTATAGTGCTCCCACTCACTTCTTTGGAAATACAAGTTTCTCATAAACTTTGTATAAACCCAAAATCTTTGATCATCTCATCAAAGCGCACATTCCAACTCCGAGATGCTTACTCCAGTCCATGGAAGGATCGCTGGAGCTAGCATACCTTTTAGCATCCTTAGGATCGACAAAAACTTTCTGATTGTATCACATACAACCTTTCCATACGAAGACTGGTAAGGAAACTCGTTTTGTCATCCATCTGCCAGATTTCATAAATGCAGCTAATGCTAACATGAATCCGACGGACTTAAGCATCGCTACGGATGAGAAAATCTCATCGTAGTCAACTCCTTGAACTTGTGAAAAACTTTTCGTCACAAGTCGAGCTTCATAGATGGTGACATTACCATCCACGTCCGTCTTCTTCTTAAAGATCCATTTATCTCAATGGCTTGCCGATCAACGGGCAAGTCCACCAAAGTCCATGCTTTGTTATGATGCATGGATCCTAACTCAGATTTCATGGCTTCTAACCATTTGTCGGAATATGGGCCCACCATCGCTTCTCCATAGCTCGTAGCTTCATTGTTGTCTAGCAACATGACCTTCAAGACAGGATCACCGTACTACTCCGAAGCAGTACGCGTCCTTGTCATCCTACGAGGTACAGTAGTGACTTGATCCGAACGCTTCATGATCACTATCATAAGCTTCCACTTCAATTGGTGTAGGTGCCACAGGAACAACTTCCTGTGCCCTGCTACACACTGGTTGAAGTGATGGTTCAATAACCTCATCAAGTCTCCACCATCCTCCCACTCAACTTTCCGAGACAAACTTTTCCTCGAGAAAGGACCCGATTCAAGAAACAATCCCTATTGCTTTCGGATCTGAATTAGGAGGTATACCCAACTGTTTTGGGTGTCCTATGAAGATGCATTTTATCCGCTTTGGGTTCGAGCTTATCAACCTGAAACTTTTCCACATAAGCGTCGCAGCCCCAAACTTTTAAGAAATGACAGCTTAGGTTTCTCTAAACCATAGTTCAAATGGTGTCGTCTCAACGGAATTACGTGGTGCCCTATTTAAAGTGAATGTGGTTGTCTCTAATGCCTAACCCATAAACAATAGTGGTAATTCGATAAGAGACACCATGGTACGCACCATATCCAATAGGGTGCAACTATGATGTTCGAACACACCATCACACTATGGTGTTCCAGGCGGTATTAATTGTGAAACAATTTCCACAATGTCTTAATTGCGTGCCAAAGCTCGTAACTCAGATACTCATCTCTATGATCATATCATAGACATTTTATCCCCTTGTCACGATGATCTTCAACTTCACTCTGAAATTACTTGAACCATTCAATAATTCAGACTTGTGTTTCATCAAGTAAATATACTCAGTATCTACTCAATTCGTCCATGAACTAAGAACAAAACGATATTCACTGCATGCCTCAGCACTCATTGGACTGCACACATCAAAATGTGCTGCTTCCAACAAGTTGCAATCTTGTTCCATTTTACTGAAAACGAGGCTTTCAGTCATCTTGCCCATGTGGTATAATTTGCATATCTCAAGTGATTCAAAATCAAGTGAGTCCAAACGATCCATCTGCATGGAGTTTCTTCATGCGTATACACCAATAGACATGGTTCGCATGTCTCAAACTTTTCAAAAACGAGTGAGTCCAAAGATCCATCAACATGGAGCTTCTTCATGCGTTTTATACCAATATGACTTACTTGGCAGTGCCACAAGTAGGTGGTACTATCATTACTATCTTATATCTTTTGGCATGAAAATGTGTATCACTACGATCGCGATTCAATAAACCATTCCTTTAGGTGCAAGACCATTGAAGGTATTATTCAAATAAATAGAGTAACCATTATTCTCCTTAAATGAATAACCGTATTGCGATAGACATAATCCAATCATGTCTATGCTCAACGCAAACACCAAATGACAATCATTCAGGTTTAATACTAATCTTGATGGTAGAGGGAGCATGCGATGTTTGATCACATCAAACTTGGAAACACTTCCAACACATATCGTCAGCTCACCTTTAGCTAGTCTCCGTTTTATTTCGTAGCTCTTTTATTTCGAGTTACTAACACTTAGCAACCGAACTGGTATCTTAATACCCTGGTGCTACTAGGAGTAGTAGAAAAGTACACATTAACATAATGTATATCCAATATACTTCTATCGACCTTGCCAGCCTTCTCATCTACCAAGTATCTAGGGTAATTCTGCTCCAGTGGCTGTTCCCCTTATTACAGAAGCACTTAGTCTCGGGTTTGGGTTCAACCTTGGGTTTCTTCATTAGAGCAGCAGCTGATTTGTTGTTTCATGAAGTATCCCTTCTTGCCCTTGCCCTTCTTGAAACTAGTGGTTTCGCCAACCATCAACAATTGATGCTCCTTCTTGATTTCTACTTTCGCGGTGTCAAACATCGTGAATACCTCATGGATCATCATCTCTATCCTTGATATGTTATAGTTCATCACGAAGCTCTAGCAGCTTGGTGGCAATGACTTTGGAGAACCATCACTATCTCATCTGGAAGATCAACCCCCACTCGATTCAAGTGATTGTTGCACTCAGACAATCTGAGCACAAGCTCAACGATTGAGCTTTTCTCCCTTAGTTTGTAGGCTAAGAAAATCGTCGAAGGTCTTATACCTCTTGACGTGGGCACGAGCCTGAAATCCCAATTTCATCCCTCGAAACATCTCATATGTTCCACGACATTTCGAAAACGTCTTTGGTGCCTCAATTCTAAACCGTTTAACTGAACTATCACGTAGTTATCAAAATGTGTATGTCCGATGTTCGCAACATCCACAAACGACGTTTGGGGTTCAGCACCCTGAGCGGTGCATTAAGGACATAAGCTTTCTACTGTCCGCATAATCGCTATTGTCAACTTTCAACTATATTTTCTCTAGGAACATGTCGTGGAAACTGATCCGTAGACACCTATGGGGACCGAACCCCTTTCGGTTCGGCAGAGGGCGGAGATCGCACGAAGAGCGGATCGAGGCAGTGCACACGAGCAGTTTACCCAGCTTCGGAGCTCTCCGGAGAGATAAACTCCTACTACTGCTTGGTTGTATTGGGTGTTCTTGCTCGGGAGCGAGATGAGCTACAAGACCGAGCGTGGGAGTGTGCTAGCTTCGAATGAGTCGAACCCTTTCTACGTTGCGCATGGGCCTCCTTTTATATGCTCAAGGGGTCACCAACAGGTGGCAACATAGGCTAGAGGGGGTATAAATGGAAAAAGGGATAGGTAGGTACAACTACTTCTACTGTAGCTACAGCATATCCTACCTAACCCTGGCGGTAGGGGACAAGGGCATTCAATGCCCGTCGGGGTCTCCTAAATAGTACAGAAAGCGACCGTTTAGGAGCGTCACCGTTCGCCACGATGGCTTCTTCGTGTCAGTGCTGCTTGCCACCACGCTCCGCTGGCTGCACAGCCTCCCGCCACGCGTGCCTGGAATGGTCCCAGAGCGACACGTTGGTGGGTGTGCTGGAGCCTGGGCGCGCAGCGACCGCCTACCGCGGCAAGTGTCTTGCCGCGGGCGCTAACTTGTCGGGCTCGGGAGCTTGTCGCTCAGCGTGCCTTGCCGGGACGCATGGTGCGTCGCGGCAAGTGTTCTTAAAATGCCTTGGTTGGCCTTCCCGGCAAGCTCCTCTTGCTGGGGTCTTGTCTCTTCCCGGCAAGCTCCTCTTGCTGGGGCCTTGTCTTCTCATCTTGAATACTTTGTTTTTGAATGGCTTCCCGGCAAGCTCCTCTTGCCGGGGTCTTGCTTTCTGAAGAGCCACAGAGGGTCTTGGCGGTGACCTGGGGGGCCCCGCCGCGGGGTGCTGCAACTGCCCGTGCACAAGTTCGGGATACTAGGGTACCCCTACTCTAGTACACAGATAGGAGCCCCCGGGCCTGGGCCACACACGGTGCCGAGCGTTGTTGGGCCAGGCCCAAAACAGGGCACGGGCACATGCGGCCTGGTCATGCCGTTTCCCACTCCGCATCCACCGCACCTCCCCCTAACGGCACGCGTTGATTGCAGCGTCGTGGGAGAGGACATGGGGGTATTCTTTATTCTGACAATGCGTAACGTCTGTCCCCTCCCTCTTTATAAGCAGAGGGGACAGAGGCAGTTACCCACCTTCGCCATTTCGCCGTTGCCTTCTCAGAAATCTCCGCCGCTCCGCTCCGCTTCCAAAGCCGAAAGAGAGCAGCGCTCCGCCCCCGTCGCCGCCGCTGTCACCACCCACGCCGTCGACCTCCCTCACCGCCTCCGCCATGGCTCCGAAAGCCGCGAAGGGGAAGGCCGCGAAGACCGCGGCAGCGAAGGCCTTGAAGTCGACCGAAGCGCAGCGGCTCGAGGCGCTGCAGAAGGAGCGAGCTACCTTTCCCCCGGAGCTCACCGCGAAGGAGCTAAGGGATTGGTATTACCTCTTCTGGGCGACGGCGACGCGTGCGCACCCGCGCATGAAGGTACTTTCCGCCACTACCTCGCAAGAAGCTCCGGTTGGCGGGTACCCCTTCTTCGCTGTTTTCTTCTACTGCGGGCTCTCCCCGCCCTTCTCTGATTTCTTCTGCGACGTCATGAACACTTATGGCCTCCACCTCCTTGACTTCACCCCTAATGCTGTCTTGACCATGGCAGTTTTCGCCCACTTATGCGAAAACTTTGTCGGAATCCACCCCAATATAGCTCTCTTCCGCCACTTTTTCATGCCTCGCGTTGAGAGAGGAGAGACTCTTGCCGGAGGGATCGCCTGGATCTCGCGGGCCGGCAAGAAAGAGACCTATCTGGAGGGGGAGCTCCGCAGCAAATGGGACGAGTGGAGAGCCGATTGGTGTTGGGTTGTAGAGGAGAACCCGCAGCTGTTCACCGCCCTACGCCAAGCCCCAACAGTGCGCGGCAATGACTGGAGCGCTTTGTCCGCGGATGACGACAAGCTGAAGATCGCCACCACCCAGATCCTGCGTCTTAGACTTGCCGGGCTGACCATAGGAGCTGTAGGCGCAGATTACCTTCGCCGCCGCATCGCCCCCCTGCAGGCGAGGGGGAGACCGGCCTGGGAATTGGGAGGCCCGACTGACATCATGAGGCTGCGCCCGGGCCTCAACTACAACTTCACCGTGCTTGAGCTTGACGGGATTCTTAAGGAGACATTCAAGCACGACCCTCAGCACCCCGAGTGGTTCAGGTTGCCGGCCGGCATTGTCCCTCTGTGCAACAACTCGTCGCGCGACCGCATCTGTGCGATGATGCCACTGTGCGACTCGCACGGGATCATCCCCACTTGGCAAGAACCTGCCGACGAGGTCGTGCAGCAGTTCTTTGAACGGCCTAGTGGAAGTGGCAGTCAACGCCGACGAGAAGAAGCTCCTCACCCACGACACCACCGACCAGGAGATGGAGCGCATCGCCACCAGGGCGGAGGAGGCGGCGGCAGCCGCAGCCGCGGGCGAATTTGGGTTCACAGTGGAGGAAGCAGACGCAGCGCTGGCGACGAGTCTTGCCGAACGGGAGTGGCCCGAAGAAGAAGAAGAGCTCGCCGCGCCTGACGCCGAATCGAGCGAGCCCGCCGAGGGTGCGAGCGGCCCGCCATCTCCGAGAAGCTTGCCGCGAGCGCAGCCCCCAGCGCAGCTGAGAATGCGCCTCCATAGGACCGGGGATGCAGCAGGGCGGCAAGCGGGCCAACAGCCGCAGCGCCGTGCAACGCGCTCCACCGCGGCAGCAACCGGATCAGGGTCGTCTCAGGCCGCCACCGCAGTCCCCGCCATGCGGCCAAGGGATCCCACTCCTCCACCTCGTCGCGCCGGGGGTGGGCCGAACTTCGACCTCTCCGCGCTCAGCTCCGACGAGGAGGAAGAAGAGGAGTAAGCTTCCCTCGTCGTTCTTGTAGTTCTTCAACTTGTTATTCTTGTTTTGCATCTGATCTGATCCACCCTGGACTCTTCCTTTTCAGGACTCTATGTCAGGACCCCGACTCAATGCCACATCGATCTAGCATGTAACACCTCATATCACTTTGCGGCCTCACGCACGGTATTCCCACGGGTGTTGCCTTACCTTTGCCCGCGACCATTTGCGTCTTTTGGCACACGTATATGATAGTGTCGCTAGCATGCATATGATAAGGAGCCCGGGCTGACATGGCTAGTCGTAAACCCAAAGTGGCACAAACTTACAGGGACAGGCATCCATGACCCAACATCGAACGTGTCGGTCATCAGCGAGTGAATCCAGGCTGTAGCACTGGGCTAGCAGGACTCGGTGAACCGGGCTGTAGCGGGCTAACAGGACTCCAGTATTCATCGCGTGACATTTCCCTGAAGGGATAGACACAGGAACGAAGAAGGACACATGCCGGCCAGCCTAAGTGTTCCGGAGCAGTAGCAAGCTACCATGGCTCAGTGGAAACACTAGGAGACATTTCCCGGTAAGAGAGGCTACCAAGGATAAACAACTAGGTTGTCAGATCCCACACATACCAAGCATTTCAATAACATACACACAATATGCTCGATATGTGCAATACAACATGGCATCACAACATGACTCTACGACTCAAGTATTTTTTCAATAGGCTCCAAGGAGTGAGATATTACAAACATGGGTCTCATGACCCAACAATCAGAGCATACAAGTCAAAGCACATGCGGAAGCTTAACATGTCTGAGTACAGACATCGAGAAATGAAAAAGGCTGAGAAGCCTGACTATCTACCAGATCCTACCGAGGGCACAAGATCGTAGCTGAGGTAACAAGCTAAACGTCGAAGTCCATGCGGTACTACCAGCGAGACTGAAGTCTCTCTGCAAAAACATAAATTAAGCAACGTGAGTACAATTGTACCCAGCAAGACTTACATCAGATCTATCTACATATGCATCATTATCAACAAGGGGGTGGTGGGGTTTAACTGCAGCAAGCAAGCTTTGACTCGGTGGCTATCCTGAACTACGACTGCAAGTAACTCTTTGAGGTGGCGCACACGAGTCGACATATTCACCATATCAATACACCACTATGGATCCGCTCCCGTCTCCCTACGAGAACGCCATCCATAGCACTCATGCTTATCTTGCGTATTTTAGGGTATCCACTTTCACTTGTCTATGAACTGCACAGGCAACCCAGAAGTCCTTTACCGCGGACACGGCTATTCGAATAGATCATATTAACCCTGCAGGGGTGTACTTCTTCACACACGCTCTCACCACTTACCGCCGTTTACACGACATGTACTCGGCAACCTTCAAGAGGAAGCCCAGTGAGGGTGTCGGCCACGACCTGACTAACCACACAAGTCTCTCATCTAGGTTTATCGCCTATTCGGGTTCCATCCGCAAGGAGATCCGGCCGGGGTGTCGCTCACGGCCCCAAACGATGTGTGCAGGGTTCCCAAGCCCACCGCGACGGGTGGATCTACGCTTGGTACACCGTGCCACTATGCCTAGTCTGTCCCAAGACCACCTGTACCGGGTGCCACTTGGTAGACTACTAACACTACCTACAAACACCAGAAACTAGTTGCAACTCCTGGACAGAGATCAAGTTGATTAATAAGTCGAGAGAGCTTGGAGTGCCCAGAGCCCAATGTGTGGTAGTAACTGATCATGGATCACAAACACAGAGCTCAGTTCCTGAGGACGGCTGCAATGAGACAACCCACCATGTACTCTTACATGGCCTCTCACCGCTACCTTTACCAAATCGTGTTCACACACTTAGCTCTCAACAATAGGACATGTTCACACACCTCTGATTCATCCCCGATGAATCAGACCTGACTCGACTCTAAGCAGTAGCAGGCATGACAAACAAGCACGAATGAGTAGGCACAACAGGGCTCAAACAACTCCTACTCATGCTAGTGGGTTTCATCTATTTACTGTGGCAATGACAGGTAATGCAAAGGATGAAGGGGTTTAGCTACCGCAGCAAGTAACAGATGAATCGGTGTTGTCCTAATGCATTAAAAGAGAGCAGGAGCAAGAGAGTAGGATGGTATCGGAATGAACAAGGGGGTTTTGCTTGCCTGGCACTTCTGAAGATAATATAGCTCTTCATCGGTGTCATCGATCACATCGCCGGTACACGTCTATCGAGAGGGGACAATTACCGGCAAACAAGGACGAACACAATCAATGCAATGCGATAATATGATGCATGAATGTGACATGGCAATATGATGTGATTTGTGCTGATGCAACTAAACCCGATTAAATGAAGTTGGTTTGAATCCAAGATTCAAATTCAAACTCCACATGTGGTTATTTAAATGCCATTTAATTGAATTGTCCTGAACAGTAGGCATAAGTTGTTCTAACATGCATGAAAATAGTACAGATGGATAGACTGGATTTTTCTGATCATTTTTCATATATAATTTATTTCATTTGGAGTTACGGTTGAATTTCTATGAATTTTTGAAGTTTATACAATTTTCTGGAATTTTCTGAATAAAAATAAATCCAGAAAACATTACTGCGTCAGCCTGACATCATCATGACGTCAGCAGGTCAACAGGGGCTGGTCCGGGTCAAACCTGACCAGTGGGGTCCACTGGTCAGTGACTGGGGCTGGTTAGTGCCGCTAACGTGTGGGCCCAGTCAACGGCCACGTCAGCGCGGTCAAAACTGACGCGTGGGGCCACTGCAATTAAATTAAACTTAATCTATTTTAGTTAGCCGGTTAGTTAGACGGTGGGGCCCGGCTGTCTGTGACACGGTGCGGTGGTTAGTGGTTAATTAAGCCAGCCACGTCAGCTGGCCGGAGATTAGCCGGCGACGACCACAGAGCATGGCGAGGGCACGCCGGACTTGCGCTAGGGGCATCGGATTCGCGCGCTGAGGGCACCAGGGCATAGCCCTCGCTCTTGCGCATCCAGAGAGCCAAAAGGGAGGGGCTGGGGTGGATCATGCTCGCCGGAGTCGAGCTCGTGGCGGCGGCCGGAGCTACGGGTGGGTGCGGGGTTGGCGCTGCGGCTTGCAAACGAGTCGGCTGTCATGCTAGTTCTGCTCTACGGAACATTGTGAGCGCAACGGGTGCACACACGGGACCAAAAGGTCACCGAGGCTTCGCCGGCGATGAGCGCGGGCGGCGGCGGGTTTCGGTCGTTGGCAAGGCGGCAACTACGGCGTGCAAACGAGAGAACGGAGAGGGGGAGAAAGAAGAGGAGCTCACGGGGAGTTGGCCGGTGCAGACGACGGGGCCGGGGAAGCGTCAGAGCGAGCGGAACGGTGAGGCGGATCTCCACCGGCCGAGGAGGGGGAAATGTCGGGGGCGGCATTCCGGGGCTCTTCTGGTCGCGTGAGACGACGAGGAGGACGAGGGAGGACCGGCGGAGCTCGAGGGCGTGTCGGAGAGGCTTCGGGATGGCTGGTGGCCGTGAGGGAGCTCATCGGCGGCGACGGCTGCGTTCGAGCGAGTGAGAGAGAGGAAGCAGAGGAGAGAAACGAGGGAGAGGGTGAGAGCGAGGGGGTCCAGGGGGTCGCGCTGGCGTCGCCTAGACGCGACGAGGGGGAGCCAGGCAGGCTAGGAGGGAGGAGGTGGCTGGGGCACGTGCGTGCGCGCGTCGGCCGCATGCGCGTCCTCCTGGCAGAGGAGGAAGGCGACAGGGGGGGTAGCCGTGGCGGGCTGGGTCGCCAGCTGGAGTTGGGCCGGGTGGGCTGAGAGGTGAGCGCCAGGTAGTTCTTCTGCTCTTTCCTTTTACTTATTGTTTTCTATTTTTTTCTTCCTCTGTTTTGATTTAGTTAGGAACTAAATCATTTTAATAAATTCTGTAGGTTTTTATGTGGCTTGCTAAAATATATACAAAGACACTCACAGACTTCCAGAATTATTGGAGTCATATTTAATATATATTAAATATAAATCCAAAGCAAATAGTTATTGGATTAATTCAAATGGCCAAAATAAATATCTCTGTGACTCCAAAAATATTGGTTTGAATTTTTCCTCTTACCAATATTTCTATGGAATAACAGGAACATTTTCTTGGACTCATTTGAGAAGATTTAAATGTTGGTTATTTTTAGAGGTTTCCTGAGGCTTTTGAAAATTCCACAATTCAAATTTCATTTGAATTTAAACATGATGCACACATGGAAGCAAGCATAGGTCAGGCCAGAACTAGGGATGTGACAACTCACCCCCACTAAACAAGAATCTCGTCTCGAGATTCAAGCGTAGGGTAAGATGAAGGGGAAACACAAACTAGTATAATCCTCACGATCCAGGGTGCACTTCATAAAAGCGTTGATTCGATCACCATCTTTGTCCCGTCGTCTTGCTCTGAGAACTCCAACTAGCATGACAGCAAGAGGAAAAGGACAACTCCGGAAGAATGGATCTTCTCGAAGATCAATCAACTTAGGATCAGCTCACAAAGTGAGTCATAGCAACATCTCTTGAGCTGAGACACGAAGCATACATCTGAAGAAATTGAGTGAGACAGATGACGAGGGCTCGCTAACTAGACAACAATTCCAGACATAAGAATGTGGTGATCGGTTGTCAACATAGCGAGGAGTTGAATTGCCATGATACCATAATGGGGCACCTTAGGGATGGTGACTCGTAGAAATATCCCCTTAAGTGGCAAAAAGAATTACCTTTGATTCAAAGATCATTGAAACTCTTTATACCAGCCTAAGGCAATTCTTGAGCGATTGTTTGGAGGGGTTTGGTAGAATGGCATACCCGGATTAGAATGGATGATGTGGATTACCTTGTTGAAAACAGCACAAGGGATGATTTTGCTTGTGCGTGCTCTCAAGAACTTGAGCATTTCCATATTTATCAAGGTTTTCCCAATATCCGTGTCAAGGATCCTGGCAACACAACTTACTACCATGATGAATACCGGTGGAAGATGCAGATGCAAAGGAAGATAACACCTTCTCCGATTTCACCTTAGCGAGGCCAAGGAAACAAAATCTGGATGATCGACCGAGAGACATTTAGCACTCCGCTTCTAATGTTCTCCTTGATGTGCTAGTGTATCCCATTCATAAGGTTTGATATATAGAACATCAAGTAAGGTCGGACTTCGGGAACACAAAAATCATAAGGCACAACTAGGGAGTAAATCCTACGAAGTCCTTATGGGAAGGTGGCCAACTTCTTCAATCAAGATACTACAATAATAGGTCCTTTGGCTGGGTGGTGCTGGCCACGACATCCACTTTACCAGTTATCGAGGGACCAATATTATAGTTCTTGGAAAATGTTCCAACCATCATATCTGCCTGAGATTCAGATCTGGTTGGTGTCAGAATAATCCAGACTCATCGAGTCTAGGAAGAAAAATGAAAGTTTGCAACACAAATCGATGAGATGACGTTGCGAGATTCTCGGAAAGTGAACTACGATAGCAAGCTCCAAAACATGAGCTGGTTCTGCTACACACATGTGAACACGCTGTCCCAGACAAACATGATCACATGGTAGTCTTACAATAAAACACTACCGAGTTCTGGTAGGGAACCATCATCGGGGATATCAGAGTCTTGTGCATTACCATGGATTAACACTTAACTCCTTTTCCTGAACAAATCAGTCAGTGGCTTGGGGTGCTACGGAACACACATGGAGTGGAGGTAATTAATCTACCAAACCATAGTATACTTTGCACATGCATGACTGACTTGGGATGATTCCAGAGGAGCAAAAACTAACTTTCTCGAATTCACGACGGCAAAATGCTTCATGCAAGGAACATGAAGATAATGCTTATAGAAGTTTCCAACACTAGGTTGATGTTCAACATGAATCATGGGGGAGACAAAATGCTGCTGATGGGCTCAACAACAACTCATCAGAATTTCCATATTACTGGAATTCCGCCATTATGTGAACAAGGTGATAGTATTGGTCAGACCAAAAGATATAATGGTGTATGCTCGAGGGACAGCCACGAGTAATACAACATTACGAATATCGTGGGTTTTGATTTGATTTGACAATAACCCGTACTCAAATCAAAGTTTTTATAAGGCAATAGGTCCAATAACTGATCACAGGGACCAATCGCTGAAGATATCATCTTTCTTCAACTCACACAAACACAAGATATCCCTTTTGGAAAATGAACTAAGTTAGGCAAGCTTTTATCTTCCAACTCTCCAAGTTGTCGTTTAGCTTAACCAACTAGCTCAGAGGTATCCAACACGAATTCTTGGAGAAAGGGTGGTTTACAGGAATAAATCAACTTGATCACGAACTCAACATAGCGGTCAGGTGACAACCTGGTAATACTTCCGAGAAGATATACGGAAAATCACGAACCACCAATATGTTACTAAGCTCGAGAACAATCTTGCTTTTCAGGGCAAGATGATATGATCAAATGAGCGAGGACTTGACAAAATCCTAACTCATCAATCAAAGAGTGCACCAGGAAATAAGGACTAGGTAGCACAATCTATCTTAGAATGGTGATTCAATAACCAACATGCTAAGAATGAGAATATTGTCCATTTACTACCAAGGAACTAGTTGCTAGGGGTACTGATTTCACACATCATAGTTCACCCGTTGGCATTCCGGTTGCAACAACACGGAAGCCGAGAAATGAATAATGAAGGCAAGAAGTATCACTACAACAAGAATTCATAAGAGGGTGTGCAATTCCAAGGATATTCCTGATATAAAGATGGTAATACCTCAAGGTAGAACAGACCAGAAGCTGGATTGCAACTTGATCTGTGGAACACAACTACTTTGACCCGATCCTGAATATGGATGAGGTACTGGAGTTTGTTCCTCCTAGTCATTCCAGAATAGAATGGCTTGACAGACCACAAGAGTAATAGGCATCGATAACACGAATGCACAATTACTCTTGACCATCAACGGATAGATGAAGACTAGAATACAACTAAAGAGGGACAGCTCAATGGAACATACAATTTTATGAGTTGTGGATACATGGATTAGTATGCCAAACAAATTCAGCATATTTCTTCCGGATAACCCATGCTTAAAAGGAAGGACATGCAGATTCACAATGTGGAATGGAGAACTCATCAAGAGCACTCTGGTTGTGATCTTTTGGTTCAAAAGAACTCCTGCCAAGAATGGTTCATGGTATTTGGAAGAAGGAAATACCACGGACCTCGAGGACTATCGCAAAGTTACTAATATCCTAAAGGAACTAGCAAACACTATCAACATGAAGTAAGTAGAGTGAATCTCGGTTCAAGAACCCAGGAATAGAATACCTACTACTAAGTAGCATCACGGAATGCTTTCGAGAATAAAGACCAGAATCATCACACTTGGACACAAATCATGGCTATCTTACTAGGTGACTCCCTAAAACTCCTAGGGTCATAATAGTAGCTCCAACATATATACCGAGGCAATAGAATACCTCAACTCACCGATTAGTGTGGTTAATCTGGCCCAAAGGAACGTCGAAACGGGAGGAAGGGATTTGCAAATTGCTTCAGACTATTTAGAAACCTGGGATGACTCGGACAGCATAACGGCTGTAAATGCTCGAAAAGATTTGAGACATGCTACAAAATGGTGGCATAACCACTCAGAAGCATAATATCAAGGTTTCAAGATCAACAATTAACATACGGAAGTAATAGGAACTGAAACGAGGCTTAAGTCCAACAATCTTACAAGTCTACAGATTACTAACACGTGATCCTAATAGAAAGAAGAGAAGGCCTAGTTCTTAATCCTCGTAGAAGAGAAGAGGTTGACTCAGATCAGAAGGCCACGAGGTATAAGGAGTAGAAAGAGCCTTACGTTCCATCCCACAATCAATTCCCTTACATAACTAAAGCATTTCTAGACACAACTTCGACCAGTTTGGCTTGGTAATCCTACAGGCAGTCAAGCTCTGATACCAAAGCTGTCAGGACCCTGACTCAATGCAACATCGATCTAGCATGTAACACCTCATATCACTTTGTGGCCTCACGCACGGTATTCCCACGGGTGACGCCTTACCTTTGCCCGGGACTGTTTGCGTCTTTTGGCACACGTATATGATAGTGTCGCTAGCATCCATATGATAAGGAGCCCGGGCTGACATGGCTAGTCATAAACCCAAAATGGCACAAACTTACAGGGACAGGCATCCATCACCCAACATTGAACGTGTCGGTCATCAGCGAGTGAATCCAGGCTGTAGCACTGGGCTAGCAGGACTCCGGTGAACCGGGCTGTAGCGGGCTAACAGGACTCCTGTATTCATCGCATGACATTTCCCCGAAGGGACAGACACAGGAACGAAGAAGGACACATGCCGGCCAGCCTAAGTGTTCCGGAGCAGTAGCAAGCTACCATGGCTTAGTGGAAACACTAGGAGACATTTCCCGGTAAGAGAGGCTACCAAGGATAAACAACTAGGTTGTCAGATCCCACACATACCAAGCATTTCAATAACATACACACAATATGCTCGATATGTGCAATACAACATGGTATCACAACATGACTCTACGACTCAAGTATTTATTCAATAGGCTCCGAGGAGCGAGATATTACAAACATGGGTCTCATGACCCAACAATCAGAGCATACAAGTCAAAGCACATGCGGAAGCTTAACATGTCTGAGTACAGACATCTAGAAATGAAAAAGGCTGAGAAGCCTGACTATCTACCAGATCCTGCCGAGGGCACAAGATCGTAGCTGAGGTAACAAGCTAAACGTCGAAGTCCACGCGGTACTACTAGCGAGACTGAAGTCTCTCTGCAAAAACATAAATTAAGCAACGTGAGTACAAATGTACCCAGCAAGACTTACATTAGATCTATCTACATATGCATCATTATCAACAAGGGGGTGGTGGGGTTTAACTGCAGCAAGCCAGCTTTGACTCGGTGGCTATCCTGAACTACGACTGCAAGTAACTCTTTGAGGTGGCGCACACGAGTCCACATATTCACCATATCAATACACCACTATGGATCCGCTCCCGTCTCCCTACGAGAACGCCATCCATAGCACTCACGCTTATCTTGCGTATTTTAGGGTATCCACTTTCACTTGTCTATGAACTGTACAGGCAACCCAGAAGTCCTTTACCGCAGACACGGCTATTCGAATAGATCATATTAACCCTGCAGGGGTGTACTTCTTCACACACGCTCTCACCACTTACCGCCGTTTGCACGACATGTACTCGACAACCTTCAAGCGGAAGCCCAGCGAGGGTGTCGGCCACGACCTAACTGACCACACAAGTCTCTCGTCCAGGTTTATCGCCTATTCGGGTTCCATTCACAAGGAGATCCGGCCGGGGTGTCGCTCACGGCCCCAAACAATGTGTGCAGGGTTCCCAAGCCCACCTCGACGGGTGGATCTACGCTTGGTACACCGTGCCACTGTGCCTAGTCTGTCCCAAGCCCACCTGTACCGGGTGCCACTTGGTAGACTACTAACACTACCTACAAACACCAGAAACTAGTTGCAACTCCTGGACAGAGATCAAGTTGATTAATAAGTCGAGAGAGCTTGGACTGCCCGGAGCCCAATGTGTGGTAGTAACTGATCATGGATCACAAACACAGAACTCAGTTCCTGAGGACGGCTACAATGAGACAACCCACCATGTACTCCTACATGGCCTCTCACCGCTACCTTTACCAAATCGTGTTCACACACTTAGCTCTCAACAATAGGACATGTTCACACACCTCTGATTCATCCCCGATGAATCAGACCTGACTCAACTCTAAGCAGTAGCAGGCATGACAAACAAGCACGAATCAGTAGGCACAACAGGGCTCAAACAACTCCTACTCATGCTAGTGGGTTTCATCTATTTACTGTGGCAATGACAGGTCATGCAAAGGATGAAGGGGTTCAGCTACCGCAGCAAGTAACAGATGAATCGGTGTTGTCCTAATGCATTAAAAGAGAGCAGGAGCGAGAGAGTAGGATGGTATCGGAATGAACAAGGGGGTTTTGCTTGCCTGGCACTTCTGAAGATAATATAGCTCTTCATCGGTGTCATCGATCACATCGCCGGTACACGTCTATCGAGAGGGGACAATTACCGGCAAACAAGGAAGAACACAATCAATGCAATGCGACAATATGATGCATGAATGTGACATGGCAATATGATGTGATTTGTGCTGATGCAACTAAACCAGATTAAATGAAGTTGGTTTGAATCCAAGATTCAAATTCAAACTCCACATGTGGTTATTTAAATGCCATTTAATTGAATTTTCCTGAACAGTAGGCATAAGTTACTCTAACATGCATGAAAATAGTACAGATGGATAGATTGGATTTTTCTGATCATTTTTCATATATAATTTATTTCATTTGGAGTTACGGTTGAATTTCTATGAATTTTTGAAGTTTATACAATTTTCTGGAATTTTCTGAATAAAAATAAATCCAGAAAACATTACTGCGTCAGCCTGACATCATCATGACGTCAGCAGGTCAACAGGGGCTGGTCCGAGTCAAACCTGACCAGTGGGGTCCACTGGTCAGTGACTGGGGCTGGTTAGTGCCGCTGACGTGTGGGCCCAGTCAACGGCCACGTCAGCGCGGTCAAAACTGACGCGTGGGGCCACTGCAATTAGATTAAACTTAATCTATTTTAGTTAGCCGGTTAGTTAGACGGTGGGGCCCGGCTGTCTGTGACACGGTGCGGTGGTTAGTGGTTAATTAAGCCAGCCATGTCAGCTGGCCGGAGATTAGCCGGCGACGACCACAGAGCACGGCGGGGGCATGCTGGACTTGCGCTAGGGGCATCGGATTCGCGCGCTGAGGGCACCAGGGCATAGCCCTCGCTCTTGCGCATCCAGAGAGCCAAAAGGGAGGGGCTGGGGTGGATCATGCTCGCCGGAGTCGAGCTCGTGGCGGCGGCCGGAGCTACGGGTGGGTGCGGGGTTGGCGCTGCGGCTTGCAAACGATCCGGCTGTCACGCTAGTTCTGGTCTACGGAACGTTGCAAGCGCAACGGGCGCACGCACGGGACCAAAAGGTCACCGAGGCTTCGCCGGCAACGAGCGCGGGCGGCGGCGGGTTTCGGTCGTTGGCAAGGCGGCAACTATGGCGTGCAAAAGAGAGAACGGAGAGGGGGAGAAGGAAGAGGAGCTCACGGGGAGTTGGCCGGTGCAGACGAAGGGGCCGGGGAAGCGTCGGAGCGAGCGGGACGGCGAGGCGGATCTCCGGCGGCCGAGGAGGGGGAA
This sequence comes from Triticum aestivum, assembly GCF_018294505.1. Taxonomy (NCBI): domain Eukaryota; kingdom Viridiplantae; phylum Streptophyta; class Magnoliopsida; order Poales; family Poaceae; genus Triticum; species Triticum aestivum. Next base: position 157,963,173 of record NC_057807.1, read on the forward strand.
AACGTTGGGGGCGGCGTTCCGGGGCTCTTCTGGTCGCGTGAGACGACGAGGAGGACGAGGGAGGACCGGCGGAGCTCGAGGGCGTGTCGGAGAGGCTTCGGGATGGCTGGTGGCCGTGAGGGAGCTCGTCGGCGGCGACGACTGCGTTCGGGCGAGTGAGAGAGAGGAATCAGAGGAGAGAAACGAGGGAGAGGGAGAGAGCGAGGGGGTCCAGGGGGTCGCGCTGGCGTCGCCTAGACGCGACGAGGGGGAGCCAGGCA